>NC_141622.1:8760148-9032648 GCF_047967505.1 Dipteris shenzhenensis | reverse complement strand
CCCCCTCCTCAAAAACTTTAACAATAAACTAATTGAAAAAGAATTGTAAGTAAAGAAAAAGAATTACAAGACGAATTTTAAGAAATAGAACTCAAAAACTTTAACAAGAAACTAATTGAAAAAGAATTGTAAGTAAAGAAAAAGAATTACAAGACGATCTCTCTCTCTCTCCCTCTCTCCTCTCTCTCTTTCTCTCCCTCCCTACTCCTCTCATTTCTCATTCTCTCTCTCATTTCTATTCTCTCTGTCCCTTTGGTGGCCACGGCCGCCAAGAGCCCCTCTTCTCTCTCTTAAGTTCTCTCTTTCCCTCTCTCCTCTCTCTTTCTCTCCCTCCCTATTCTCTCTCACTTCTCAAATTTATAAACTGAAATATAAATAAGAAACTAATTAAAATAGAACTCAAAAACTCAAATAAGAAACTAATTTAAAAAGAATTGTAATGCCTTCTAAAAAACCCTCCTCCTCAAAAACTTTAACAATAAACTAATTGAAAAAGAATTGTAAGTAAAGAAAAAGAATTACAAGACGAATTTTAAGAAATAGAACTCAAAAACTTTAACAAGAAGCTAATTGAAAAAGAATTGTAAGTAAACAAAAAGAATTACAAGACGAATGAAAAAGAATGCAAGTTCCTGGAAAAAGTGAAAAAAGTAAGGCTGCGCTTATCCTCTCTCTTTAGCTCTTGGTTGCTTCAATGAAATGAGGAGAGACTGAGAATGAATGAATGGAAAGAAGAGTATATATAAGAAAAAGTAGCCTCTCCTCCCACGCATAAATTTGAATTTTCAAAAAAGAGAGGAAAATTTGAATTCATTATAAATTTGAATTCAAATTTGTGTTCAACATTCTTCTTATACTTTCTTCTCGTATGTTTCTTTTGAATTCAAATTTGTGTTCAACATTCTTCTTGATACTTTCTTCTCGTAAGTCCCTTTCATTCTTCTCGTAAGTCAAATCTTATTTGTTGCTCTTGTTGCTCTTGCTCGTGATAGTTCTACTCTTAGTTGTAAGAATTCAAATTTGTGTTCAACATTCTTCTTGATACTTTCTTTTGGTAAGTCCCTTTCATTCTTTTCCTGAATCAAATCTTATTTGTCGCTCTTGTAAGAATTCGACCTCTCTCCCTCTACTCCCTCGGTTCTCTCTCCCTCACTCACTCTCTCTCTCTCTCTCTCTCTCTCTCTCTCTCCCTCTACTCCCTCTACTCCCTTGCTTCTCTCTCTCTATCTCTCTCTCTCCCATACCTTCCCCCCTCACTCTCTCTCTCTCTTTCTCTCTCCCTCCCCTCACTCTCTCTCTCTCCCTCCCCTCCTCTCCCCTCTCTCTCCTTCTGCGCCCTCCTCTCCGCTCCCTCTCTCTCTCTCCCTCTCTCTCCTTCCGCTCCCTCCTCTCCCCTCTCTCTCCTTCCGCTCCCCTCCCCCCCTTCCTCCCTCCCCTCCCCTCACCCCCCTCCCTCGGCCCCTCCATCCCCCCCACCCCCTCCCTCCCCTCCCCTTGTGGAGGGTCCGGACGGCCATGCCAGAACCCCCCCTCCCTCCCTCCCTCGCCCTTGCCCCCCCCTACTCGGCTCCCCTCCCCCCCTCCCCTCCCCTCCCTCCCTCGACCCCGCCCCTGCTCCCCTCCCCCCCCTCCTCCCCCCCTTCCCTACACGGCTCCCCTCCCCCCCTCCTTGGGGTTCTGGCGGCCACCGCTGCCAGACCCCCCCCTCCCTCCCTCGACCCCAACCCCCCCACCCCTCCCTCCCCTCCCCCCTCTAGGGGTCCTGGTGGCTGTGGCTACCAAACCCCCCCTCCCTCCCTCGACCCCAACCCCCCCCACGCCCCCCACCCCCTCCCCCCCCTCCCCCCTCCCTCCAGGGGGTCCTGGCGGCCCCGGCCGCCAGACCCCCCCCTCCCTCGACCCTGCCCCCGCTCCCCTCCCCCCCCTTTGCCCCCCCTTCCCTACCCGGCTCCCCTCCCCCCCCTCCCCTCCTCCCCTCCTTGGGGGTCCCCCCTCCCCCCTCCAGGGGTCCTGGCGGCCGTGGCCGCCAGACCCCCCCTCCCTCCCTCGACCCCAACCCCCCCTCCCTCGACCCCAACCCCGCCCATCCCCTCCCTCCCCTCCCCCCTCCAGGGGTCCTGGCGGCTGTGGCTGCCAGACCCCCCCTCCCTCCCTCGACCCCAACCCCCCCACCCCCTGGCAACCGCGGTCGCCAGACCGCCCCCCCCCTCCCTCCCTCCCTCCCTCGACCCCAACCCCCCCCACCCCCTCCCTCCCCTCCCCCCTCCAGGGGTCCTGGCGGCCGCGGCCGCCAGACCCCCAACCCCCCTAGCGGCCGCGACCGCCAGACCCCTCACCCCCCCTCCCTCCCTCGACACCCCAACCCCCCCACCCGCTGGCGGCCGCGGCCGCTAGACCCCCCCCACCTCCCTCCCTCGACACCCCAACCCCGCCCACCCCCTGGCGGCTGTGGCCGCTAGACCCCCCCTTTCTCCCTCCCTCGACCCCAACCCCCCCACCCCCTCCCTGCCCTCCCCCCTCTTGGGGTCCTGGTGGCCGCGGCTGCCAGACCCCCCCCCTCCCTCCCTCCCTTGACCCCAACCCCCCCCACCCCCTCCCTCCCCTCCCCCCTCCAGGGGGTCCTAGCGACCGCAGCCACGAGACCCCCCCTCCCTCCCTTGATCTCGCCCCTGCCCCTACCCCTCCCTCCCGCCCCTCCCTACCTGGCACACCCACCCCTCCCCCCTGCCCGCCACCCCCTCCCTCTGGAGCCCCCTCCCTCTCCTCCCCCCTCCAGGGGGTCCTGGAGGCCGCGGCCACCAGACCCCCCCCTCCCTCCCTCGATCTCGCCCCCGTCCCCCCTCCCTTCCCCCCCTCCCTACCCAGCACCCCTGCCCCTCCCGCCCCCCGCCACCCCCTGCCTCCCCTCCCCCTGGAGCCCCCTCCCTCCCCTCCCCCCTCGAGGGGTCCTGGTGGCCGTAACCGCCAGACCCCCCCTCCCTCCCTCGATCCCGCCCTCGCCCCCGCCCCTCCCTCCCCCCCTCCCTACTTGGCACCCCTGCCCCTCCAGCCCCCGCCTGCCACCCCCTCCCTCCCCTCCCCCTGGAGCCCCCTCCCTCCCCTCCCCCCCCTCCTTGTCCCTCCCCCCCCTCCCTACCTCCCTCGACCCCGCCAGAACCCCCCGCCCCCCTCCCTCCCCCCTCCCTACTTGGCTCCCCTCCCCGCCCCCCCTCCCCCCCCTCTCCCTCCCTCTAGCCCGCCCCCCGCCCCTCCCTCCCCTCCTCCCTCTCCATCCTCTCCTTCTCCTCCTGTCCTGGTGAACCTCTCTCTCTCTAGCTCCTCTCTCTTCAAATTTAAAAAAAAAATCTAGATAAAGAATTAATCAAAAAAATTTGCAAGTACCTGGAAAAAGTTTGTAAGTTTGCTCTTTCTTGCTTTCTTGCTCTTCCTTCCTTGCTTCCTTGATCGTCCTTGCTTTCTTGCTTCAATAAATGAAATGAGGGGAGAATGAATGAAGAAGGAAGACTATATATAAGAAAAATTAGGTTTTCCTCCTCCTTTCCTATTGGCTTTCCATCCTCTCTCCTATTGGCTTTTCATTTCTCTCCCATTGGCTCCCAATACTCCCCCTCTCCCATTGGACCCCCATCCCTCATCCCAATCTTCCATTAGCCCTCCCCCCATCCATTTCTTCTTCCTCCCCCATTGCCACCACTCCCATCCCACATTTCCACCACGTCCCATACTCCTCCCATTTCCCAAAATCCCATATTTCCCCATCTCACCCTCCTCTTTTTCATCCCCTATTAACTCCCCTCACTCATTTCGCTCCCTTATTATCCTACTCCCCTATTACCTTCCCCTCTCCCATTCCATTCTTCCCTCCCCACTCTCACTTCCACTTCCCATTACTCACTTGCCATTCGAAGACTATTAATATATTATTATACTATTTTTTATACTTATTATCATACACCCCTATTACTTCCCTCTCCCATTCCACTCCTCCCTCCTCACTCCCACTTCCACTTCCCATTACTCACTTGCATTTTGGACTACTGCACTGTCCAAATTCATTTTGTGAGATAATTTTGGATAAAACATTTAAAAAAAAGAGGCTCTTATAAAACAAAACATTGAGTCAAAAAGCAAGATTTTAAAAAATCAAATTAGAAAAAATGACGTGAGATGTCATTAAAACTAGAGTACATTAAAAATAGAGTACATCACATTGTTAAAAGAGACAAAAAGTAAGATTTTAAAAAATCAAATTAGAAAAAATGGCGTGACATGTTATGAAAACTAGAGTACATTTCAAAAAGAGCACATCACATTTGTACAAGAAGTAGATCATATTACTCAAAGCCATATGGTGTCAAAAAGCACCTTAATACAGTCTCTCTTATCTTCTTAATCACCCAAAGTCTAGAAGAATTTCAAAAAGAGCACATCACATTTGTACAAGAAGTAGATCATATTACTCAAAGCCATATGGTGTCAAAAAACACCTTAATACAGTGTCTCTTATCTTCTTAATCACCCAAAGTCTAGAAGATCTCATCATTGGTCTCTCTTATCTTCTTAATCACCCAAAGTCTAGAAGATCTCATCATTGGTCTCTCTTATCTTCTCAACAACCCAATCTTTCACTGCCTCCACAGCTATATCCTCAACAAAATTACATGCGAAGAAGAAATTTAAGCAATCACAAATTGTTTCTTTATAATTTCTCTGAGAGGCTCTTATTGTTCTCTCAGCCGCATCAAATCACCCATCATGAGAGCTACGATAATGCAGGTTACTTAAGAAGTCTAAGAGATCTTGTCGTGCTTTTATCACATTGATCTTTTTTCTTTATCTTTTTTGTTTGTAGACCATTGCTTTGTGGTTGCAAGTTCTACACACACTTGACAAAATATCAAGGACTAGTGTTGCATTCTTACTTTTTCTCCAACTAAACTAAAATGGTGTTTTTGAACACCACCTTTTTTAAAGAAGAGACAAAAAAATGCGTCGTTGAACTCAAACATATAATGTTTTTTTCTCGGCTAATGCAGAACATTCACACTCCAAACTGTGAGTTTCATATACACGGCCAAAGCCAGTGAGAAAGTCAATGGAGTGCACTCAATGCATTGTAATTGCTCAGGGGGGTCACTCATCATATGTAACCCTATCACGTGAGTTCAACAAAAGGATATTTTTTATTCCTAAAATTTACAAAAATAAATATACATAAGGGACTATTTTAAATAGTTTTGGAAAAATTTTACAGATTTGTATACAAAAGGGGTACATTTTATTAATGAAAAAATTTATAGATAAGGGATTTTAAATATAGGCCTTGAACACACGTGATATAGAGGGTTTATACATAGTGACCCCCCTGAGTGTAATTGCAACCCCTAAAAAACTACCATGCATTGGTTGAAACCTCAACATTTGACATTTTATTTATGTTGATGCAAACCATGCACATTTGTGTGATTTGGATGGACTGCCAAATCTATGGGAAAAATCAATGAAAAACATTGAATGTTACATAATTACAACCCCTAAAAAATTCCCAAATTATCAGGATTTTCCCAAATTCTCTAATATGGTGTCTAGGGAAAAAATGGTGTATAATGCGTGATCGACCATGCAAAGCATATCCGATGGTGACAATACTTTGCAGCACCTCAACATAGTTGAAACGGACTTGCGTGCAAAGTGGAGTCCCCATCGGATAAGTACTTGTTTGAATAACACACCTACGGCCGTGTTTTTATATGGTTGTGCATGACACAGGCAAAAATAGTGTTTTCTGCTTGATCGACAATGCAAAGCGTATCCGATGGGCACAATACTTTGCACACACCTTCAACTAGGTGGAATTGACTTACATGCAAAGTGGCATTCCCATCGCATAAGTACTTGATCGGATAACACACCTAACAGCGTGTTTTTTTACGGTTGTGCATGACACTAAGGCAAAAATGGTATTTAATGCTCGATCGACCATGCAAAGCATATCCGATGGGCACAATACTTTTCCTACACCTTAACCTAGGTGGTATTGAAATGTTCTCAAAGAGGCACACCCATCCGATAAGTACTTGGTCAGATAACATACCTAAGGGCATGTTTTTTTGCAGATGTGCATATCACTATGGGAAAAACATTGTATGATGTGTAATCAACCATGCAGAGCATATCCGATGGTGACAATACTTTGCACGCATCTCAACCTAGTTCAAATGGACTTGCCTGCAAAGTGGAGCCCCGATCCGATAAGTACTTGTTTGATTAACACACTTAAGACCGTGTTTTTTCATGGTTGTTCATGACACTTGTTTGAAATGCCATTTGGCCTCACCAATGCAGATGGTGTTTGCTCTTCATTTGGGGGTTTTCTTGGAGGTGTTTTTAGATGATTTTTGTATATTCTCGGCATGTAAGGAGCATGTCATGAAGGTTAGGTTGGCCTTCCAAAGGGTCAATGATGCGAATGGTAGCTTCAACCTTGATAAATGCACCATTGGAGCCACTCAAGTGAGGTTACTGGGACATATTGTCTTGTCTGAGGGAGTTAAGCCTAACCCTGAGAAGATAGAAGCTATCCTCAAGCTCTCCCCGCCAACAACCAAACGTCAGGTACGCTCATTTGTCAATCTAGTAGGATACTATCACCACTTCATTGATCAATATGCTGCTTTGACACGACCCATGACTATGTTATTGAAAGATGGGGTTGATTTCTCTTGGAATGAGGATTGTGATCATGGGTTTGCATAAATCAAGAATGCTCTGGCTTTAGAACCCATTCTATGCAACCCTGATTGGTCAAAGATTTTCTATATCAATACTGGGTTTGGTGAGCACATTCTAGCAGGTATTCTTCTCCAGCAAGGGGAGGATCGGTTCATGTATCCCGTTCAATTTGCTTCTCGACAATTGCTCGACACCGAATGAGCTACTCAGAGGCTAATAAGCATGCCTTGTCTTTGGTATTCTGCATTGAGAAATTTAAGCATTATGTTGCTGGAAAGTCCTTCATTATAATCTGTAGCAATGGTCTTGCAAAGTAGGTTCTTCAATCACCAAATCCCATGGGCTGGTTGGCCAAATGGTTGGCCGTTTTACAAGAATATGATTTTTCTTTCAAAATTGTAAAAGGAGGTTGTTCCAACTTAAAGAATGCTTTGATTGATTTAGAGGAGTGCCTTGATGTAACCCTTGTAGCGGCCATAGAAGTTGAGGATCCATGGTATGGCAGTTCTACAGGTTTCTGACTACTTTCTCCTTTCCTCTAGAAAATACTAGCTGTGAGAGAAAGAAGATTTGCAGAGATAGTAGGCGCTACACTCTCTTTGATGGGGTCTTGTACCGTTAAGGCATGGATGGGGTACTAAGACGGGACATAAAGAACGCTGGTAAGTTGTGCAACATATACCAAATTCTATGGTCATACCATAATGGCTATGCTCTGCAATCAATCTTTTCTTCCAAACATCTGCATTTAATAGTAGGTCTTCCAACATTGAAGATATCATTTAGGTACTTAGTTCTCCTTTCTATTTCTAATATTCGGCTCTTACACTTCCCAAAAACACCCACAAGGGAAGGGCCCCTGCCTGTGGCAAACACTGACATTGGGCAAAAGTTGGAAAGAGGGTGATTATGTGTGATGCTAATATTGAAGCTCTACGCCTGCCTCTTTGCTTCCATTTTCAATGTTTTAGATGATTCCAAAAGATCATCTAGAAAAAGCCACATATTTGGTGCAAACAGTGCTAAAAAATTCATATCATGAAGTTCCCAAACCATATGCCAACAATTCAACTTCCAACCCCTGTGGAGGGAAATAAGGATTAGTATATGTACGTGTAGAGCTCTTTTTTGGAGTGACTACAATAGACATAAGTTGATTTGAGAATATTGTCTCTTGTACATCTTCTGAGAGACCCTCAAGCTCACAAAAACTATGTTGTGTTGTGCTGGAGGAGGACCCTTCTGGTAAAGAAAAACACTTCAGACCCAAACTTTCAAGGGACAAATGCCCTGCTAGGGGAGGGAGATTAGAATGTATGAAGAGGTTCCTTATTGTATTGGGAGACTTCTCCACAAATTCCACCAAAGCAACATTATCCTCCTCCATTAACTGGTCCAAAGATAGAGATAACTAATTGATAACCTACAGAATTTTCTCTGTATTGCCCTTACCAATTACCAAGATTTTGCACCAATCATTGATGGGACAGTTGCATAACCAATAGTTTATTTAATTCAGGGTGTTCTTTGATTTCTTGCATATCTAGGGCAATGATTCTACCATGAAATCTTTTATTCAGCATAGTCATAATGGTGGACCCACATACCTGAGAACCATCAAATCCTTGTGCCACAAAGAGGCCTGCTAATCAAAGCCAAAATTCTAACCATTAGTCATGATATTTTTCTTACCTCACAATGGCTAGACTAGTGTGTGTTCATCCTACATCTCTACTATTCTTTTCCATACTTTAATCTAATATCATTGACACGTCGAGAATCATATTACTTCAATGCCCTTAGTTCATTCATTCCTTAATATTGTTAAATAACCTCAAATCCATTGTTTGTAATTGCAGAAATCACACCCATCTCATACATAACATTCCAAAATCCCTTATCTTCCCAGTGTTATCATGTCTCACACAAAGGGATCAAAAAGTACTATAGATAATTATATTGGCATTGTAAAAAATAGAGTCTTTATGATACAATCACCCAAATATAAGTTGGATAGGGGGTATAAGGTGTCCCAAATCAGTCATTATCATTCCTCCTTTCTCAAACTCCCCATATAGTCAATTCGGAAGGAAGGTGAAAAAAGGATAAATTTTTGTTCTTTCAAAAAACTATGTACTAACAGTGATAACTAGAGATCATTGAGTTGTCTCAAAATATCCATGTCTATGGTATATCCATACAAAGGAAAATCTATTCCCAAAATTTTCAATACTAGCCAAAAGTTGTAGGCAAAAGAGCAACAACTACTATAGGATGATTATATGCATCAATTGATCCATCCCGCCGGTAAGAGATAGTGTGCCAATGTAATCTTCAAAAACCTTCATCTGCAAATCTGGTTGAGAAGTGTGCCAACTCACATGCATCCATCCACTTAAAGGACAAGTTAGAACAAGGACCTTTCAATGTGGGACTGCAAGCCTCCATGCTGGCACACAATTATCATCCATGTCACACAACCTAACTAGCAATAATTCATAAGTAATTCATATTTTGGCACTTGAACCTCTAAAAATAATCAATGAATGGCAATAAAAATTGGTCAATGTATGTTCCTTAGAATTTCACATTTGCTATATTTTCTAGTGTTGTGAATGCAATATCAAGTACTCAACTCTATATTATTATCTTTAAAACATATATAATCATGACTATCATAATACAAAAGGGACTGATGTCATTCCTGTAACCAATTTATAATATTAAAATAGTAAACAGAGTACAGATCACCAACTAGACCAATTTTTATGTATTCCTTTACAATTGCACCGACAGGTAATCGTGGAGACAATCACTATTGTATCAAGTTTCCCCTATATACTACTAATCCGAGAAAAGGTAGCTACTTGTTTAGCTTGTATCTCATTGCTTACCAAAAACCTCCATAAGAAAACTTAAATTCAATATGACAGTTCCATATAATGTTATTAGTACCAAACCATCTCCCTATCTGTAGTCTATTTTCCAAATAAAGTATAAAGTTGAAGCTAGTGGATTAAATTATTACAAAACGAATGGTACTGGTTGAAATTGGCCAAATCCATTGCAAAATAGCTTGTGGCTATTATACAAGGTGGACTATATTGGTCCCCGCTCCAACTGGGGGTGATATGTACAGGCCTCCAAAGGTCTGAGACTAGCTCTGGAGAAATGACCCTACACAGATCTACACCATAGCATCGTATTTATACAGTTCCCTCATTTGAAACATCTCCTATGTGAGTGAAGATATAAGTAGTATCATGCTTTTTTGAATGAATCTTTAGCATAGTGGTGGAGAAGATATGTCATGGGTTGGTCAAGATCTACTTGCATAATCACGGAGTACTTAGCTATAACGCATCCTGTTCGTAGAAATGTGAACTCAGTGGCTCACGGGCCCTTTAACGATCTCATAGGAACTTGAGTTTACTGGTTCATAGACCCTTTACAGAGTTATCACATACGTAGAAACGTGAGTTTGCAGGCTTATATGCCTTCCAATCATCCTGAAGGCCGAGAGGATTGATGTACGAGCTCATTGGCTCAAAGGCCCTTCATTGCTCTATCCAAATGAATATGCACCGATACGTAGAGCACATAGTTCCAACTCTATGTCTGCATAGTCCATCATCTGCTACGATGACGTAGTATTTCTATCTCCGCCTGGTACATGTAGAGGTTTCTCAATATTCCTATAATGCTACGTTCCTAGTACTAGGAAATTGCATGCATATACAACACAACGAGTACGCAAGATTAACGTCTCCATGGCAATAATACAACATACCCATCAATTTCGTGCAATGTGTAGTCTCACTACCAGTTGGTAGTCATGGCGCTCTATTTGCACACCTCTCATGAAGGTTGTCTTAGCTCTTGATTTTCCTATGGCTTGCACATCACCCTCAACCATCATAGAGAGACGTCTGTGCTCAACAGATAATAGGATCTCATATGCAAGAGAGAAAAGAAAATAGTATGGAGAATCAAAAATTTGATTACTGTAGAACTGATACAATAGATGGCGCTGCCTCCCAGCCATGCACTCCTGTGAAAGAAGCTTCGATGGTATGCTGGAAACAGTAGAGGACAGAGGCTGGATGCTAAGGGATTAGGGTTGCTATAGCCACTGATAATGATGATGGGCTTCACGGGCTTGCTCTTATATAGCCACCACTTGTAGTCGATTAGACCCAATTGGGTGACCGACGCAGTCCGCCCAAAATGACTGACTAGGGGTCGATCTCGAAATAGGCCATTGATCACACGATAGAACCGGTGCGCAAAATAGAGCCATCCGGGATCATCTGGGGCTCCAAACGTGCCCTGCAACTCGAGAGTGGGCTGCCCCAGGAAATGCTCCATCTACCCTCAGTGCGGTCAATCATGGATGCCTTCCCACACTTGCATGTAGCCTAGTTGGCAGTGTGCCAACTCTATCTGAAGCCGTCCAGCCATCAAGCCACACATGGCCCCCATCTGGTGTCCAAACTAGGACCTACCGGATAATCGAGCTACTCAAATGCCTTCTCCTCATATGGGGGTCTTACAAGTAGAGTTAGCTGGTTCCCATGTAGTTACACGAAGCATTGATATCTAACAATCTCTAGTATCAAATTTCTCACGTGCTCGATGTGCACTAGGATATCTCTAATATTGAAATCTACCAAGTTATACCGCATTAGCCAACTTTCAATATACTACCTTAACCTCCCAAAACTACCAGTATTTGCAAATGTAGACACGATCATTATCTTCTAGTGGAGAAGGTGCTTCCTGTCTCTTCATGGCAGAGCCAAAGGCTTCCTTGTGTCTCTCAAGGATACTCTGCCACTCCTTCGGTTACTGGGTACCCCAGAACTTTTGTCTCTCATCTAGTTCTTCCACTGGGCAATGGCAGTGTCTAGAACTGACGTGTGCTCTAGTTATCATGGAGGAGCTCGCTGAGGCGCGAGGTCCCTTCATCATTCCTGCCTAAAGGAACATAACAAATCGAAAGGGGTGGGCTGACATATCTCCCCCTTAGTCTATGGAGGAGCTCACTGCTACTAAGCCAGTACTCGCTCCTCCACCAAAATATGGCCCAAGTCGACCACATAGAATCGAGATAACATAGTAGCTTGTCATCGAACTAATCAAACTGGTGTTCCACTCTATATTCATGACCTACATGGAGGGGACTGAAACGTCCCTCCCTCCTCAATCTCCCAGATTATTGAGTGCCTTACTCTGGAGTGGATAGATGAGGGAGGTCCATGGGTATTCACGCATGATGGTTGAATCTTGTGCCCTCTCCTTGAGGTGCGTATTTTGAATGCATGTCTGCTTAGTATTGCCAACTCCCGTTTCATGGACTCCCTAGCTTCTACACTTCTTTTGGATGCTTCTTTTGGATGCTGCAGTACCTTGGGCAATGGGGAGGACTCTCCCTCCATAGAGGTCCTCTGGTACTTCTCGCAATAAGTCATGGCTGTAGCCTACTGTCTCATTGCTAGTGTGAATCCCTGGCACCAAATCCTATTTCAGTGCTATCACGGTTCCAAATTAAATTCAATCCATTGTCTATTGTTAATTTTGACATCTTTACATACAACGGTCTCCCAATGATTCTTTGGTTGGATTCTTACTTCTAATGAAGTTATTGACTACAAGTTAGATGGGGGAGACCCTTATCACAACCACGGTCAGTTACGAATATGTTGAGGTTCTCCCAATAGAGCCACTTAGTATTCCATGGTTCATGGAGACCCCATGGTGTAATCCATTGTATACATCAATGATCTCTCTTATATGTATGTCTAATATGCTAAATCTCCACACCTAAAATGCACTCTGCCTCTCAAGGGATCCAATTCTGATATTTCCTTTCATTTATCCTCGTGTATATCCCTCCTCATATGTAAATGTAAAATATTAATAGTATAACTCATATTTGTAGTATGAAGGCTATCTATACTATTACATACAGCACTCCAAGTATAAGTACTCCATTATTCTCAATTAGCTTAACATATGTGTGTCTGTAAAATATCGTTATCAACATCAAATATATGATTTTATCGGTCCATCCTTCGTAGGGAGGATGTGTGTCTCTTTGTGTGATTCCACATAAAAAATGTGTGTGTGCACGTGCGTGCGTGTGTGTGTGTGTGTGTGACCCACCTACTGCATACCCATAGGTCCAACACACAATCTAAGTGAGGGCAATAGACCGCCCTTCACTATGGATTGTGTCGGACTACTGCCCAAGAAATATATATATAATTTCTAAGTTCCTCTGAGTTGTAAATTGTGGATGTGTAAATTGTGGATGTGTATCTACCTAACCACTTCCTTATTTTTTGAAGGTCCAAGTCGCATCCAGGGAACTCCTACTATAAGAATCCTCTTATAAGTCTTTTACTTTTATCCGTCTTGAACACATTCTTTCCAAAGTTCCTGATCAATTTCTTAATTTACCCAAAGCCATTGCAATCCTCTTTCTCACTATACAGTATGGGCATTACTTGGGAAAGGATTACTTTCTCAAAGAATGATAGGGGTCGGTTACTATCAGCCCATATGAACTTACATACTAGGTAGTCTAGGGTCTCACTTTTATCATATTTGTTCATCACTACTACTCCATTTCTTTTGTTGGTAACAGTAAAGGACATACTCAAAAAATTGGCTCTTTCTCCTCTTGCAATACCATCCTCTCCAATCTATATATCCACTCTAGTATCTTTTATTTCCAAGAATTGGAGAGGGTAAATCCAGAATGGATCGATCTCATCACTCTCTTGCACTTTGAAGAATTCTCCTGGGGAATCCACATTGATTAACAATGTATCATCCATATATCTAAATGGGTGTTGGAATTCGGATAAACTCCCCCAATCCTTTTTCTTCCATAATTTCTTAATGAAGTTAAGCTCAAACCAATATCAATATAAATCACACCATAGGGGTGAGTAGGAAAATCCCATAGGTATGCTTGAGATTTGTTTATACACTTGTTCTACTAATCTCAAGTGCATGTTTTCCAGGAGCCACATGTTGATCATGATACACTCCTGTTCAAACCAAAATATCATGGTTTTGCTTCATCTATCACTCCTAGAGACTTATTTCCTATTCCAGTTTAGGTTTAGATACCTCTTTTTCTTCCCTTTATAGGCCATACTGATGATTTCTGATATAACCTTCTTCAACCCATATTGTCCGTCCAAAGGGATGTTTTCATGGTAAATTTAATTTCACCTCATAGATGGAACTGACTATCCAAAATGCACTCACGGTAATGTTTTAATTTTGCTCCTCGGGGGGGGTCACTCATCATATGTAACCCTATCACGTGAGTTCAATAGAAGGATATTTTTTATTTCTAAAATTTACAGAAATAAATATACATAAGGGACTATTTAAAATAGTTTTGGAAAAAATTTACAGATTTGTATAGAAAAGGGGTACATTTTATTAATGAAAAAAGTTACAGATAAGGGATTTAAAATATAGGCCTTGAACGCACGTGATATAGAGGGTTTATACATAGTGACCCCCATGAGTTTTGCTCTTGAAGATCCGTGGATGACTTCATGATGGGATCTAAGCATGCTTGTAAAGCAAAAGTGATTAATGATGCCAATTCCATCTAAAAGTGTTCTTGTGAGCTTTGAAGGTAGCCATTAGATAAGGTAATGAATGGGAGTCCATATTAATATTTAAGTTAAAGTTTTGAATATCTTTGACCCGTCTGTCTAAGATGTATCGGCTATCCACTTGTGCAAAGTCCCTACTAGATACCCTTAGTACAGCTTGATCGTAAATGAACTTCTTACAAATATATGCTGGAGTCAAAGCTGACTTATCTGTAGAAGTAATAAGAAGGGATCTTGTTAGTCTTCTAACTTCCTTCCTTACAGACGGTGTCCTCAAGGGATCCCCACTTCCAACAATGTTTAGTTTCTTTTTCTTAGTTAGTCACCTCAAATAGTCAGTGCAAAATAATCCAAATTCCCCCTCCATTGGATTCAACATTTCTATAAACCCAAGACTTATTGTGATTACTTGGTTCCAGATCATGTATAATGCATCTACTGTCCCATCAATACTCAATTAAGTGCTAGGGATATGTCCCAATCCCTTCTTCATATATTCCATTAATGTGTTCTCAACCACAATTTGATTGTCAATAGTACATACATGTCCCCATTCCATATCTATGAATTTCCTCAAAGTACCAGTGTCATAGTGACATACAATCTCTGATCCATCCCTAAATACTGTCCTAGGTTTACATAGTAAAGATGCTAAATTATCGGAAAACTTACACGCAATGCTAATATCTTTCATGGTATCAATCATATTATCCATCTTGTGGTGGGAGAAAAAGTCCATAAATAGTCTTTTAATTGTTTGAAAACATTTCAAGTAGAGGGTTATCAAATAATGCATGCACGAAGACATTAGACTGCTTTTGGGGGGGTTAGGATACCTAGAGCGAACAGCAGCAAGGGTCTCATCAGCCAACCTCTTTGGCTGGTCTTTGAAGTGGATAAAGCAATCTCTATAATTGTTAGCAATTATAGAGCACATGAAGGCCATGATGTCCTTCCCCCGCGCATCCATCAAGATGCCTCCTGTCTGAGTGATGTCGTAGAATATCATACCATCACCTGGAGGCACGTCTAAATCATCTGAATCATCATCATCCCCACCGCCACCCCTCCCAAAGCACTGTGCCATGCATCCCCCACCACTCTCCCTACTACTACACCTGCTACCGTGTCGTGTCGAGCTCGTACGCTAGCCACTCATAGCTGGAGACTGCATGGGACTATGCTGACCACTCGTAGCTGGAGAACCGAGTCTCAATGGCATAGGAGTACGTCGACGGCTCTGCGAGATAGAAGGACCTCTTGACGGCATGGGGGAAGGGGCATAAGAAGGGATGGCAGAAGGGGCATAAGACGGCATGGGGGAAGGGGCATAAGATGGTATGGGGAAAGGGGCATAAGAAGGGGCATAAGACGGCTATGCTGACTCCAATGGGGTGATCTCAGGCAGTGTGGGGTGGTTTGGAGTCTGTAGTGCCGACTCCTGGGGAGTGTTTAGAGTACCCGTCGTATACCCGTATAACTCCACAGGACTAGGAGGGTGCCCTAAAAGGTTATGTAAGTCCTTCCAAATAGAATCCCAGGGATCAGGTGAGCTGGAAGCGCTTCCTGGCCACATGTTGAACTAGAAAAAAGAAAAAAAATCTATTACTGATGAGCTGAGAAGAAAGGGGAAGGGAAGAGAGGCTTACTGTCGAAGCGCATCTATAGATGCATCTGATTAGCACGTCTATTTTCATGTATAACAACGCGTCTATAGACGCATCTGTCTGTGTTTGCAAACAGGCTAGACGCGCATTTAGATGCGCCTATAGGCACAGTTTTAGATGCACTCTAAGACGTGCCTATATACACGCTCTGACAGACGAAATTTCTAAAAAGTAGAAAAGGACATTGCGCCCGACACACAAACATGACACTGATACCCAGATCATGCGTCTCTTGGATAAGAGAAAGTACAAATCTAAAGAGAGCAAACTTCCAAAAAAGATCAACTGCAAAAAGACTTACCTTGGATAGAGGTATGGAAGGTTCTTCTTCTTTTTCAAAGTTGCTTCTCCTCCTTGTTCGTCCTCCTCTTCTTTAAGCTTGGAAGTAAGTGTGGGTGCCTTCCTCTTAAGTGTAAGCTTGGAAGTAAGTATGGGAGCCTTCCTCTTAAGCGTCGAAACTATGGATCTGCTAATAAGGAAGGAAGCAAGCCGTGTGAAGTATAAGTAATGTGAAGAAAAGCAAAGCGAGCGTACTAAAACCAGGTTTAAAAGCCGTGTCTATAATCGCATCTAATAGTGCGTCTATAGGGGCATCTAAATACACAGAGTAGACGTTCCTTTAGACGCGCTTTTAGACACGACGTTAGATGCGCCTTTAGATGTGCCACAGAGTTTAAAATTAAACATTTGAAGAAGAGCAAATTTGGCGGGTTGTTTGTTTGTAGGATGTCTTCATCTTCAACAAGTAGCTCCAGTGAGGATGAATCCCTCCGTATCCACCATCGCGAAATGTGGTTGGAGCAAAAAATCAAATGTCTATGTGATCGATGTCGAGGAAACATGTATCGTGCACACAGGATTACACTCAATCATATCTCAAAGTATGGAGAATGGGATGTGACCATAAACAGGATAAGGGTTTGTAAGTTAAGGTTGATTGAGATACCTATGGGTGTTCATATGTTTGAGTTATGATCTTGTTTTAATTTGATACAGGATGCAGTGCCACACCTGCATATGTTGCCCTATGCTCGCCATGAGGAGGTGAAGCATCAGCGATATGAGGTGGGATCTTCAGGAGGGACCGTTACGGATGCATGGAGTGATGGTGATAGTAGCCCTCCGCCATTACCTCATGAAGCCATGGAGGAGGAGGTGTTTGATGATATGGTGCGGGATTTATATGTCCATCAAGGGAGGGATGATAGCATGGAGCAGGATGATCTTTTCACTGCAGCATCGAATCCACTGTTTGAGGGGTGCACATTCTCTATTCTACGTGCCTCCCTTGAGTTACTAAACGTGCAAACCATCTATGGATGGAGCAATGCAAGTTTGAATGCATTACTCAAGTAAGCTTTAAAGTCTATTTTGCTAACATGGTGAATTATGCTAGTGGGTCAATTACTCAAATGCTTTTCCTCATTTATGGTCTTCACGTGCAGTCTATTGTGTAAAATGCTTCCAAGGGAGAATAAACTACTGACCTCAAGAGATATGGCAAGGAAACATGTGACCTCTCTTGGAGGATTAGATTGGAGGATTAGATTACAAGCGCATCCATGCATGTGTCAACGATTGCGTTTTGTTTTGTGGACTACATAAGGATGCAAGAGAGTGTCCTACTTGTGGAGAGGCAAGATATAGAGCAGATCTTAAAACCTTGGACGTGCCTCATAAGGTTCTGCGACATTTTCCCATAATCCCTCGCATCCAATATATGTTCAAGTGCAAATCTATTGCAGAGCTCATGTCATGGCATTCCTTCCATCGATCAACCGATGGCAAGTGGAGAACTCGCGCGGACTCTCTTGCGTGGAAGCATATTGAAGACACATGGCCAAGCTTCAAGGAAGAACCTAGGAGCTTGAGACTTGGATTGGGTATGGACGGTGTGAACCCATTTGGTCTCAAAAGCACGTCTTACAGTGTATGGCCAATGATATTGGTGAATTACAATCTTCCACCCTCTATGGCTATTAAGAAAGGACATGTTATGCTGTCCCTTCTAATTCCAAGGAAACATAAAGTCAAAAACCCTTATGTTTATTTGGAGCCTTTGATTGACGAGCTAGAGATCTCCCACAATCACTCACCATGGGAGATTGGATGAGAATTTGGGATGGTTCCACGACTCCTCCACCACTTGGCATGAGCCGGTAAGGGTTTGTAACTATTGGCTGGAAGTAAAGATTGCCCGCTAACACTTTATTTTGTTTAGATACTCCATCTTTTATCGTTTACCATATTGGTCCCACCTCAAGATTAATCACCTGCTTGATCCCATGCATATCTTCAAGAATGTGGCATCTACCATTTGGGAGTATTTGAATAGGACACGAGATTCCGCAAGCATAAGGGAGGATCTACGTACCACAGGGAGGATGCGTGAAGCTTGGCCTCAAGAGAGACCAAATGGGCTTGTTTTTTTACCTCGTGCACCGTGGATGTTATCAAAGCTAGAGATGGCGACGGTGAAGCGCGCTATTACTACAATCCATACTCCCACTGGATGCATGAGGTGTTTGAAGGGAGCCTTTACAAAGAGCAAGAAAAGAGATGTATAGCAATTATATGGCTTGAAATCTCATGATTGGCACAAGATGCTCCAAGTAAGTATTTTATGTGCATAATATCTTTTTCCTTTCAAATTTGTGAGTGAATAGTTATAAGCAACTAATCAACCACCTCCTCTGGGTTCAGTTCATACTACCTACTAGCATTTCATGTAGTGCATCGAAGGACATGAAAGATTGTATTTACAAGATGGGCGAGCTTGTGAGGTACTTTACATGATACAAAATATGATGCGTATCAATGCTCCATGCAAGTTTGAATGCATATTGCTAATATGCTATAATTTTTCATTTCTAGGTATGTGAGCTCAAAGGAAATAGATCCCACCACGCTTGAGAATGCTCGAGTTATGTCAGTGGAGGTGGTTTGTTTAGTGGAGGAGACATTTCCACGTTCTATTCTCACAAGCCAACTACATCTTATAGTGCATTTGGTGGATGAGATTGCTATATGCGGTACTATACATGCACGATGGTTGTTCTTCCTCGAGCACTTCATGAAGACCTTGAAGGGCTTCGTGAGACAAAATGCAAGACCCAAAGGCAGCATGGCCGAGGGTTGGTTGGTACAAGAGTCACTTGTATATATTTCTGAGTTTCTTGTTGATGTGGATAGCTCTCTCCCATGACTATGGAGAGATGATGAGGACCTAAGGATGACCTCTATTGTGCCTCAAGGAAAAGGGCACAACAAAGTAATAGACACGGAGTTGCATATAATAGTATCAAACTCTTTGCGTGCTTAATAGTGATGTGATGAAAAGATGGGTGACAAGATACGAGGATGCAAAGGCAAGAAGACAAGAAGAAAGGGCCCTCTTTCGTACACACCACGGATCTCGTGTGCCATACCCTCAGTATCTAAGAGCACTTCCAAAGGATATTCATGTGGATTGGCTACTTGATGAAATGGAGAAAGTAGAGAAAGACGAGGGGATGCATATCACAATGGAAGAATGGGAGTATGCTAGGGGATGCATGAGCAAGGTCGGTATATAGAATCTTATGCATAAGTTAGGAGCTTTCAATAATTTAGATTGCTTATTTAATTAATTTTTTCTTGGTGTAGTGCACTATGTTCAATGCTATATGGTGTGAGGGCAAGCATTTTTGAACACAACGGATTGATGATAAGAGAAACACACAAGACTGCGGCGTCGTTGCTAGCTTTGAGGGAGCCAATGGAGCCATGGATGATTATTGTGGCATAATCCAAGATATTATTATGCTTGACTTTCGACACTTCTTTGTGTATGTTTTGGATGTAAAGTGGTTTAAGGGCATGGTGGAAAGAGGCCCTAATGCAACAATCAAATGCCATGCAAGTGGCTTTGTAACTATTGACTCCACAAAGTTTTGGCAAAGTAGGAAGGACACACTAGTACTACCGCAACAATGTGAATAGGTATTGTGCACACATATAAAAATACTCGCTTTTAAATATTTGATGCAAGAAAAATAACATGATTGTATTTGTGTTTGAATTAGGTTGTCTATCAACCAATGGTGGATAATAATAGATGGTGGCATGTCATACCTATTATGCCACGTTCCAAAGTAATGTATAGTACATTTACTAATATGGAGCGTATGGAGGATGATCATGGCCATGGACATGATGATGACTGTGATACGAGAGAGGAGGATGATCATGAGATAGGAGATATAGATATTGAGGCCATTACCCGTGAGGACGAGCTGCCTACCATTCGAGATTCTGATTTCGATGAGCACATGAGTGGCACAAGTAGTAGTGGGTTGAATGTATTTGTAGATCTAAACGCTTGTTTGGATTTTGAAGTAGATAGTTTGGCAAGGGTTGATCTCATTGAGGATGAGATTGAACCGTAGCCCCATAATTGATATTGGCAAAACTATTTTATATATTGTCTCATTCTCCTCATCTCACTTAATTCTTGTATATGTGGGCTTGCAAAAAATTATGTGCTTTGGTAATCATGGGCAATGTTTGGAAAGCAATGATGTACACCAAAATCTCACTTTCTGTATTCTCTGGTTTGCGTCTATCTACGCATCTAAATGCACGTCTGATTCTCAGTGTAAAGACGCAAATAAACGCGTTAATACACGCGCAAATAGACACACTGATAAACGCGATGTTAGACAGGCCCGTATTTTCTCAGTTTAAACGCGCAAGTAGACGTGTTAATATACATGCAAATAGACGAGTTGTTAGACGCGCTTTTAGTTTTCATAAAAAAGAAAGAGAAATTAGCAAAAAATTAGGGGAAAGCTAGGGGAAAATCAGGACAAAGGAAAGAAAGAATTAGGGAAGAATTAGGAAAAAATCAGGAGAGAATTAGGAGAAAAATAGAAAAAACTTAGAGTTAGGAAAAAATAGGGAAATTTTAGAGAGTCAGAGAGTTAGGAAGAAATAGAGAAAATTAGAGAAATTAGGAAAAATAAGGGAAATTAGAGAAATTAGGGAGAAATTAGGAGATACTAGGGAGACAGGGAAAATTTGGGGTCATTGAAGTAGCGAAAGGCAAACTTAGATAGGGGGAGGGGTAGAAAGTAGAAGAAGGATGAGAGAGGAGAGAGTATATATATATATATATATATATATATAACACACTATTCAAAAATTTTGGACTTTCTCTCCTAGTTTGGACTTTTTTTTGGAGCATATCTTCTCCACTCAACTTCACTTAGTGAGCTCAAAAATTGGGTTTTTTAAAGCACTAAATGTGTCACTTATATAGAAATATGGCCTTACTAAGCTAAAAAGTCAAGTGGTGAACTCTAATTTAAAAAAAAATGGCTCAGTGAAGCTATAATTCCCAAACTCGTGCACGGTGCCCCCATCTAATAACTATAATAATAATAATAGTAGTCTCCTAACTCTGGTTCAATTTTAACACTATGAAGTGAAAATATGACACTATATGAAAAGAGTTTGTTGAATTCAACATATAAGTAGTGTATAGATACACCATTTTTTTGAAAAAAAAGAGTTTTTTGAATTCAATATATAAGTGGTATATAGATACACCCTTTTTTTGAAAAACAAACCATACAATAAATTATCTTATTGGTGGTGTATAGATACACCATTTGTATGGAAAAAAGCATACAAAACATTATCTTATGCATCTGAATCTCGTTTAGAGTCATTAGATTCATGTAATGTATTTGCGCTTGATGGGTCAAGTCTTGCCAAATGATGTTTAATATGGACATGACTTGGATCAGGGATTGTGATACATTTTTCAACATTGTATCCATGCTTCTTTTTAAAACTTCGTGTCCTCGATTTCCAGCAATGAATAATGCTACTGACTTCCACCTCTGTTAATCTCATTATTTGGAACCCATTCATGTTTCTTTTGCAAGCATCCCTCATAAAGTTGTTTTATTGTATTTCTCGGGAGATTTTTCAATGGCTTTGGTTCATACCATAAAGCTGTAAATGTTATAGGAGTTCCCTTGTCATCCCTTTCTATCTTAGCAACCTTTGCAACCCAAATTGGGCCACCTTGGTCATCCAACTCTGAACCTGGATTAGATGCCCAAACTACAACAAATAGACCCTCTTCAATCTCATTAGATGGTATAAACTCTGGTAAGGGTTTGTCTCCCTTCCTACCACAATATTTTCGAGGTAAAAGGAATTCCTCTGCTTCCTCCATATCTACTAACATATTTATATCCAAAGGAAAACTCGATGACCTAGCTTGTTCCGGCCAAAAGGATTCACAGTATTCAATACTCATTAAGTTTTCTTATCTTTCTAAAGATTAGATAAGTGCTTCAGTTGATTTAATTGTCTCCAAATTCTTAGTTGATTGCTCAGGATATTTCTGCATCATACTTTGAAGATGTTTAATGAAGGCTTTCAAGCCTTTCATTTCATCTATGTCAAGTGATTTGTTTTTTGCAAGAACAAATCTAGTTTCCTCCAATGGAATTATTCGTTGTAATAAAGCATATGACACTCCATAAATGATCTCCATCTATTGAGTAGTGCTTCCATTGCATCACTAGAATATTGCTATGCATGTGAAACCAAAAGTAGTGTGGATTTGTGTGTCCTATTAGGGCATCATCTCCTGTTTGTAAATGTGGCTCTATGAATGCTCTCCAATCTACCATCCTCTCTAAGATAGCCACTTCTGATTCTTCCTTGCGAGAACCTCCAGTTTTTTTCCCAATTCAAAATAGCATATCCTCCATTGTCAAAACATCCATTGCCTTCAACTCACCAGAGATAACACTGAAGATTTGATCTATGACTTCATGTGTATGGCCGATAAGAAGAAAGCCAACTTCCACTTCTTCAAATATTTTCAAACCCACCAACATAGAGCATAAAGCAAATATATATTTATTCTTGTTCTCTCCAACAATTATCAGCTTTAATGTGTTAGGTAAACATCCGTGAGCATCTTTGACCTTTCTTATTGCTTTCATGATTGATGTAACAACCTGGTTACTATCATGGTCATGCAAACTATCAATTCATACATCAAAAAAGATTCGGTATCCATGTACTAATACTCCACACAAGTGTGATTTTAGTCCACGTTTGCCCTCCAATGCCAGTGGGATATGTCTATATCGTGGCAAAGTGGTTGTATTATGGTCCATGCCATCAATGGTGATGCACATGGACTTATCGACATGTGAAATAGCTTCCTCTCTCCAAGAAGCATACAACTTTCGAGCATCTTGCACATGACGTAAATGGATTGATCGCCATTTAATATATCTTCCTCACTGCTGCTCACATTTACTATGTTCAATGACATTTTTTAATTCATCACATGTCTTACATTTTGACATCCTTTGCTTTGATGGTGTCTTGACATGGCAAAAATCTCTATGCCAAATTTTGTACAAGGTTGATCGTGAAATCATGCTCTCATCTTTGTCTTGTAAAGTTTTATTGATAGTTTCTAGGATGACCTTCTTTGTCATTCCCAAAGGAAGATGTTGTTGGCATTCGACACATCCATCTAGCATTGTTTGTTGAAGATGAGGCTGCGGTAATGCATGGTCTTCGAGAACTTGCTTTAATGTTGCAGTTGCATTTATAGTGCTTCCATGGCATTTAAGCTTGTAGGTATTTCCATGAATTATATGAACCACTTTTTCTTTCACCTCTACCCAGATGGTTTAGTATGTGCCATGTGATAATCCAATTAACCATTGATATCCTCGATTGCGTTTACAGTGTCTTGTGCTCAAATCTTGATTAGTTCCTTGATGAAGAAAGCATGAAAACTCTTGAAGAAGATAGTTATGTCTATTAGGCACTGTCTTACTCCCAATACCAAGGCGTATGGCTGCACAATCATCTTTCCCAACATTTCTAATGCAATGTCTCTTGCAACAAACTCGCATAAGCATCCTTTCCATATTCTCCTCGGATAGCATTACATGTCTCTTTGGTTTTGGAATTGATGCCATGATTCTTCGCCTCTTCACACTCACATAATTTCTTTTTGTAAATAGTGTCTTGCGTTTTCTAGTTGTAAGACCATCAAACCTTGAATCCATTTCCCTTGAATCTTCATCTTTATAATCAAATGCTGTGTGGGCTTGAGAATTATTTGATACCTTATAATATCTTGGAAATGGAAATCTGGTAGACATGTCCATTGATGTCAATTTGTTGCCAATGCCTCTTGAATTTTGTGGTTGAACTGCTTCTCCTTCGTAACTCAAGATTCTCCCATCTATATTCTCTGGCATGCTAGCAACAATATTACGAATAACATGACAAGTCTCAGATTCTCTGCCCCTTTTGCCTTGTGTTCGAGTGGTAACATCATGATCATTATCACTAATATCATCAATTCCTGTTATTGCATCACTTATCCCATCGATCTTTGCATGTATTTTTCTTTGTGGTCCCATCTTATTATTCTCAACACAAGACAAGTCTTCTATATCAGTAAGCATGTTTGAGTCACTTGCAACACAAGACAAGTGTTCTATACCAGTGAGCCTGTTCGAGTCACTTGCAACACAGGACAAGTCTTCTATACCAGTGAGCCTGTTCGAGTCACTTGCAACACATGACAAGTCTTCTATACCAGTGAGCCTGTTCGAGTCACTTGCAACACAAGACAAGTCTTCTATACTAGTGAGTATATTTGAGTCACTTGCAACACTTTCTACATCAACATCTATTACTATAATGTCCTCAATACCTGTGAGCATGCCACTATGATACTCTTGAATACTACTATAGCTTCTTATCAATTTGGATCCCATTTGTGTTATAGGTTTTTTCTTCTGATAATATTCTGTTGTGTCTTCCATGACATTGAAGGAAAGTGTCTTGGGCAAACTTGATTTCAAGAAAGCTAAACCCCATTTACAAGTACTATGAACTTGTAGTTGAGACATAGTATTATGGACGTCTAAATGTGAAGCACTATCCATTGCATTTTGAATGACACCTGCACTAGTCAACTTAATTATCTCCACTATACAAAGAAAACTCTGAGCATAGCCCTTAAAGTTGCCAATTGCTAAAACTTCTCCGGAGCAAGATAACATCTCTACTTTTTCCCCCTCAAAATAAGTTTTCTTCATATCTTGAAAGTATGTCTTTGGAACAATTTCGTCTTGGTCCCAGAGTGTTCTGTGTGCTTGCATATCAAATATGTCACATTGTAAGATATCTCCCAATGTTTCAAAGTCTCCATGTGGATATTTTAAATGTACTTCAGGATTTACAACATTGGTGATTATCACTACACATCTTCTCTCACCACAATGTTGGAAATGACACACATTCATAGGATCAAGACTATGAATTCGTCCAAAAGCCACCACTTCATTCTTCTTATATAACACCACATCCATACCCTCTGTTAGGGTGAATACCTGCTTTATGTACAAAAATAGATTAGCAACTCAAAATGAACATAATAAATAATCATTGAGCTTATTATTACTTAATAACTTCTATATCAAAACTAGCAGAGAAGGCATTAAACCTAAACCCTACATCCTAAACTTTAAATAATTAATACCAAAACATCTTAACCATCGTAAATCCTAAACTTTAGACATTTAATTCCTAAACCCTAAACCCTAAATCCTAAACTCCTAAACAATAAATCCTAAACCTTAAACCCTAAACTCTAAATCCTAAACCCTAAATCTTAAATCCTAAACCCTAAACCCTAAACCCTAACCCTAAAATACAACCAAAATTTAATGAATTTTTTTAATTTGTGCAACAGGTTGGATATATCCCCCAACCTGTTGCTTGAGCAATAGGTTGGGGGATATATCCAACCTGTTGCACAAATCAAGAATTTTTCTTATTTGTGCAACAATTTGATATACAGTTGGGGAATATATCCAACCTGTTGCACAACTCAAGAATTTTCTTGATTTGTGCAAGGTTGGATATACCCCCAACCTGTTGCTCGAGAAACAGGTTGGGGGGTATATCCAACCTAATTTTCTTGACTTGTGCAATAGGTTGGATATACCCCCAACCTGTTGCTTGAGCAACAAGTTAGGGTCACCCCAACCGAGGCCTGTTGTTGGATATACCCCCCAACCTATTGCTCCCAACCTGTTGCTTGAGCAACAAGTTAGGGTCACCCCAACCGAGGCCTGTTGTTGGATATATCCCAACCTGTTGCTTGAGCAACAGGTTGGGAGGTATATCCAATCTGTTACACAAATTAAGAAAATTCTTGATTTGTGCAACAGGTTGGATATACCCCCCAACCTATTGCTTGAGCAACAGGTTGGGGGGGTATATCCAACCAATTGCACAAATCAAGAAAATTCCTTGATTTTTACAATAGGTTGACTGCACCATTAACCTATTCCACTTGCAACAGTTTGGGGGATATATCAAATCTATTGCACAAATTGAAAAAAATCATTAAATTTTGCTTGTATTTTAGGGTTAGGGTTTAGGGTTTAGTATTTAGGGTTAAGGATTTAGGGCTTAGGATTTAAGATTTAGTGTTTAGGGTTTTGGGTTTATGATTATGTTTTTAGGGTTTAGGGTTTAGGATTTAGGGTTTAGAATCTAAGGTTTAGGGTTTAGGATTTAGCATTTAGGGTTTATGATTATTATTTTAGGATTTAGGATTTAGGATTCAGGTTTTAGGGTTTAGGGTTTATATATAAGATCATGAGCTTAGAGTCTATAATCTAGGGTTTAGAATTGAAAATTAGGTTTTAGAATTTAAGTTATAGGGGTTAGGGTTTAAGGTTTAGGGTTTAGGGATTATAACTATTATATAAGTTTAAGAGCTTAGATTGTATAACCTAAGATTTAGGGAACTTTAGGATTTAAGATTTAGGGTGTAAGATTTAAGGTATATAGACTATATAAAATATGCATTCAGATTTTATAGAAGCTTGCAAATCAAACCGCCAGATTGTAAAGCGTGAGCTCCTGCGAGCCCCCCTCCCTCCCTCCCGCAGCCTCTACCTCCCTACCCTCCTTTGCCTCTCTCCCTCTCCCTCGCCCCCTTGCTCTCGCCTACCCCCCTCGCCCTCACCGCACTCCCCCTCCCCCGCCTCAGCCCGCCTCCATGCCCTCACCCCCTCGCCCCTCCGCCCCTCGACCCTCGCCTCACCTCTCGCCTCGCCCCTCGCCTTACCCCCCGCCTCTCGTCTCGCCCCTCGCCGTGCCCTCCGCCTGCCCCTGCCTCGCCCCTCTGCCTCACCTCGCCCCTCGCTATGCCCCTGCCCCCTCGCCTCACTCTCTGCCCACCCGCCCCTCGCCCCTCTGCCCTTCCGCCCCGCCCCCTCGCCTTCCACCCCCACCTGCCCTCCGCCCTGGCCCTTAACTCCCCTCCGCCCCTCCGACCTCCGCCCTCGCCCCTCGCTCTCCCCCCTCCCCCTCCGCCTCCCGCCCTCGCTTCCACTGCCGTCCCTCCCCCTCGCCTCCGCCATCCGCCCTCCCCCCCCTTCCGCCTTCTGCCTCCGCCCTCGCCTTCGCCTCCGCTTCCCCCACCCGCCTCGTTTCATTTCATCTCGCCTCACCCTTCTTCGACACACCCAGGCTCCACCCCCTCATCTATCTCCCCCCCTTTTTGGGTGGCAGCCTCTTCTTCATCGGAGGTCTCGCAGTTTGTCTTGGCGGTATGGCGGCTCCCTGCCCGGAACCGGAGGTCCAGCCGGACCCTTCCTCTCCATATGCCTACCGCATTATCTTGACAGAGCAACAGTCGTCTCGGGTACAAGAGGTTGCCAATGACTTTGCCCTTACTTCCATCTATGGCAGAGTCATTGGACACTCTCCCTCCAGATCAGCCATTAGGGACTGCCTCCAGTCCACTCTCATGCTAGAGGACAGCCACATCAAGGAGGTGGCCCTTATGGGAAGGGGCATCTTCTGGCTTAAACTCTCCACTGCGAAAGCTACGAGCAACCTGATTGCTGGTTCCCCCACATCTGTGGATGGAAAGATCATCATGATAGTCCCTTGGTATCGTGGATTCAGTGCAACGGATTTTGATGTTCGTTTCTGCATACCTCGCCACCTAGTGACGCTAGTTTTTCCAGGCCTTGTTGATGAGTTGCGGCCGATAGTCAGGGACCTGGGCTCCCACTTTGGCTGGGTAATGCATGACACTTTCGTTGACGCGGTTACTGCGGCAGGAGCCGCCCGAGTCCGTGTGGCTGTGGCAGACCCTACGACTCTCCCTGCAGTGATTGAGATCGTGACAGACACTGGCAGCATTACCCAGAGCATGGTAGTCATAGGACAGCCAGCTGAGGTGTCACGGCTTTGGGCACCTGGCTGCTATTTGTCCATGATTCTCCAGCTCCTCTTGACCCCCCCCGCCCCCCCTGCCCCCCCTCCCCCCCCCTCTGGGCAGCCACGTCAGGAGGAGCAGAGGCAGCCCGAGTCCGGTCCAGAGATGGTTGGCGGCTGGACTCAGGTCAGAAGGAAAAGAGGAAAGAATAAGAAGATTTCTGAAAAAGGCAAGGAGGCAGAGGTTACCCAACCTACAGCAGCGCCTCAGAGACCTGACAGGCAGCCGCCCCAGGGTCCTGGGAGAGCTTCTTCTTTGACTGTAGCCTGCCCTCCGCAGCCTCAGAGCCCCCTCTCTTCTGATCCCCAGCCCCCTTCCACTTAGCCCCAGCCTCTTCCCCAGTTGCACCCCCCTCTTCCCGACCCGTAGCATCAACCCCCGCCTCTTCCTCTTCAGCCCCCTCCTCTTCCTACTCAGCCCCAGTCCCAGTTTCAGCCCCATCCCCATCCCCCTCTGCCCGCCCCTCTCAGCTCTCCTACAGTGTCAGCTGCACCGATGATTCCTTAGCCGCGGGTAGCCCCCACTCCCCCTCCTCCGCCCCCCCCGCTAGTCACTTCCGTGGAGTCTGAGTTGCCTACCCCTCAACCTCCTCCCCCTTCCCCACCCCAGGCAGGACACCCCGAGTCTACACCACCCCTGGAGCAGTCTTCCCTGTCTGCTAGCCCGACCCCCTCAGTTGCAGACTCTGGCGGGCCTTAGATTCAGGAGAGAGAGCTTCCTCATGACTTCTACAGATCTGGCCCCTGGGACTACTTGGATGTGGCCGACCTTGGGACCTTCCCTTCTTGTCTCGACATCAGTATCTTCCTGCTCCGTAAAGGGGCGGATGGGAAGATCACAGCCTTGGCCCCGAGGGATGGCCCTAGCTTTGCTTTCACATTTCTCAGCGACGGCACCGTTGGATAGACGACTCGGTCTGGAAGGCTCTCAGAGAGCAGACGCACGCTCAGGTTTGCTCCTGGATAGGCCCATCGGGTGGACAGCTTCTCGAGACTCAGTGGTCCGAGGGTGACGTGCGCCTGCGGTGGTGCTGTGCCGCCAAGCGCTTCAGATTGATTGTGATCCTCAGGCCCCCTCTGTCGTGGCCCCTTCCCCAGGATGTCAGAGCCTGGACTCCTCAGAAACTCCGAGCCTTCTACGGGATGACTACCTCAGAGATCTCGAGTTGGCTCGAGAAAGCGTTTGTCCATGGCACTAAAGGCCTCACGCCTTTGCTAAAAGTTTTGAAGAACAGGCAAGATGACCCCGCCTCCCCCTCCAAACCCTCTCAAAAGCGTCAGTGCCTCCATTCCAAAATTTCAGCTTTTTCATCGACATCAGCCGCGAGTAGACAATTGTTCGCAGCCTACCAATCCTCACCATGAGCTTACACCTTGTCTCTTAGAACGTGAACGGGTTTCATTCTTCTGGCACCCGTGGTCCTAGGAAGCTCATCTTGGGACAGGAACTTCAGCCAGCAGTGATTGGTCGCTTGGATATACTTCTGCTTCAGGAGCATAAGCTTTCAGAGGCTCATTCCCGTAGCTGTAGGAAGATCCTCCCTGGACGCTCTCACACTTATTGGGAGCCCTCGATTGGTGCACAGGGGAGGAGTGGCGGTGTCTGTACTTCCGTGTGCGAGCTGTTTGCCCAGGGAGTTTTTGGTCATGGTACATTGATTCCAGGCCGTGCACTTTGGGTTGGTCTAGAGTTGGAGGGTTCCAAAATAGGAATCCTCAACATCTATGCTCCCACAGACCTCTGATGCAGAGCCACTTTCTGGAGGACACTCATAGGGATTCTCCCAGACATGGATTCCTGGATTGTTGGAGGTGACTTCAACAATCTGGAGACTTTGGAGGACCAACAGGGCAAAGGACCAGATTTTACAAGTATGGCTCAGGCAGAGCAGTCCGCTTGGGACTCCTTTATCTTCGCGACAGGAGGTAGGGACAGCTGGAGAGACCCGTCCTTCTGCCGTTAGCACGGGAGCTTGGACTTCTCGTGGGGCTTCCGCAGGGAAGGAGGCAGACTCTTGGAGAGACTGGATAGATTTTATGTCAGTGATTGGGCCATCAGCAGAGGTGGTCAGGCGGGTATAGTGCCAGGGATGACACTCTCTGACCACGCGCGTGTGCTCTTATCATTGGACTCGACAGCTCAGTCCCTTCCCGTTCATGCCGGATTCCCGATTCCATCTTCTCGAGGGGGGAGGTGCGCAGTAGTATCAGTAGCCTTTGGGACAGAGATTAGGGCGAGTGCATGGATCTGGTAGATTTGGTGGTGCAGGCTTTGCAAAAGTCCAGCCAGATTTGCCAGCTCGCAGCCCTTCAGGTTCGCCAGGAGTGGTGGGGCAGAGAGAGAGCTCTTCGTAGGGACCTCGCCTCCATTCAGCGACTCCAGCAGGCAGAGAGGAGCTTCGGATCTAGGCCCTTCGAGCTAGAGCCCTTCTTAAGGAGACTCTCTAGTGCCAGTCAGAGTTTTCCTATCACGCCTCCCTCTCATACTGGGCTCGGAAGGGCAACCGGATGAGCAGGGAGTTCTTCAGGACGCATGGCTAGAGAGCAACAGGTGATCAGCTACGGAGTCTTAGGACAGTGGAGGGGCACATCGTTACTGATCTGGGTGAGGTCTTGGGATTGGCTACCGACTTCTACAGGACTCTTTTCCAGCAGGAGCAGCTTGCCCCTCGTACTTGACGCTCTCGCGAGGAGGTGTGGAGGCACATTCCAGCCCTTGTTCAGCCCAGCATGCAGGCGACGTTGATAGCACCATTCACTACTGACGAGATGCTGGAGGCCTTGATGGCCATCGATGGGCAAAAATGCCCTGGCAAGGATGGGCTCGCTTGCGCTTTCTTCACCTCCTTCTGGGATCAGATCCATCAGCCCGTCCTAGCAGCCCTTCAGAGGATTTTTAGCAGCGGATATATGCCAAAGAGCCTTTCCTCGAGACTGATTTGCCTCATCCCGAAGGGAGGAGATCGACAGGAGATCCGTCAGTGGCGCCCGATCACTCTCCTCACCACTGCCTACAAAATCCTTGCCAAGATGATCAGCACCAGAGTTTGGCCTCTACTTCCTGACCTCATTCATGACACTCAGACAGGCTTTGTCCAAGATCGCAGTATCTTGGATAATGTCTTCACCTTCTCAGAGGCGACGGAGTGGGCTCAGAACAGTGGGTCACATTTAGCCATCTTACTTCTCGACTTTGAGAAGACCTACGACCGAGTGGACTGGTCCTTCCTAGAGGGTACTCTGGAGAGACTAGGGTTCCCAATAGGATGGATTCAGGGTATTTCAGTGTTATACAGGATAGCTTCTAGCAGGGTCATCATCGGCGGCAGGATGGGAGAGCGATTTCGGTTGGAGAGATTAGTGCGTCAGGGTTGACCCCTCGCTCCTTACCTGTTTCTCTTCTTCGCCGAGGCCATGACATACTACCTTCGGGTGAGGTCGACCGGGATTCGGGGTGTTCGCCTTCCCATCACAGGGAGGACACGGAGCTCCTGGACTCGGAGTATGTAGATGACACAGCACTGTACGTTCAGGATGATGAGATGATGCTGGAGCGGGTGAGGTTGGCCTTAGAGGTCTTCTGTTCGACAGCCGGTGCGAAAATCAACTGGAACAAATCAGTTGGTTTTCTCACAAACCCCAGGGCGTGCTCATAGGGGGGGAGGTTTTTGGGTTTCAGATGGATCCCGCGTGGATAGACAGCTAGATATCTCGGCTTTCAGGTCAGCCTGGACATCACGCCAGCTCAGCAGTTTCTCCCGGTGCTAGATTCCGTTCGATGGAAGCTGGCTTTCTAGAGCACTGCTAAGCTCTCTCTTGCAGGTCGTGCTCTTGTAGTCAACTAGGTTCTCTTGGCCACGGCATGGTATGTGGCCTCTTGTTGGTGTTTCTCGAGATCCAGCGTGGCACAGCTCAGGAGGTTGGGGTCCGGAATTTCCTGTGGTCTGGGGGGGATGGTCTCAAAGATACCAGAGCCAGGGTAGCTTGGTAGACAGTCATTCTTCTGCAAGCTGAGGGTGGCTTGGGGGTCATCGATCTAGAGCTTCAGAGTCAGGCCCTGCTGGGCAAGTTGGTTATCTGTGGTTTGACCCCGGGGGGGCAAACGTGGAAGATGTTTCTTCAGCAGGGGATCGGTTCTTGCATCCCACACTGAGGTGGAGAGTGGCTACCGTCCCTCAAGTGGATCTTCACTTCTGCACCGCTCACTCACCCCTGCTCCCCACTCATTCGTAGCCTTCTCATGGTTTGGAGGCGGCTCCATACAGTCCCCTCCTAACTGTCAGCAGGAGGAGATCCACTGCCAACTGCTCATCTGGAACAATCAGGTCAGAGATGCCTTGGGCCTTCAGCTTGGGGAGAGATCACATATCATGTGGGATGGTTGGATGTGGGGGCCAGCCCGGTCCCTTCGAGTTTGGAGGGACACGTACAAACACTTGGAGACCGTTGCTCTAGCAGCCGCAGCTGGAGGCGCCCGTGGAGCTCAGGCGAGACGCACAGAGATAGACGGAGCGATTCTAGCCGACTGGTTGGTTCCACCCGAGATTCAGATCCTCATGCCTGGTGATGACCATTGGCTAGTTCACCCCCCGTGGCATCCCACTGGTGGTTGCAGGCCAGATGGATGACATCTCTGTTTCCTTCTTCGTGGTTTTGGGGGACGGCCGACTCAGGAGAGAGGATGTGCTCATTGACCCCCTCCTCCCATGGCAGAGGGTTCGGGTCGTAGGCCTCGTGGGGAAGGCTTGGCGGACCGATCCTAGTATAGAGCAGGATCAGCTGCAGTTATGGCGACTATGGCTCTAGGAGGGGCGGGCCTTGTCAGAGCTTGATTGGGACCCAGGAGAGTGGAGATGGCCAGAGGATGTGACAGGCCAGGGGCCGACCTCTTTCTTCGCTTACAGCACGACATTGGGTAGGAGAGTTCTCAGGAGGATGCAGAGCCACCCGCCCACCCAGTGGCCCAGTTGGTATGCTCAGGGTATCTCTAGGCTATTTTTGCAGGCCTTCTGGAAGGCCTTGTGGAAGAGCTGGTGGCCGCAGAAGATCTCCTACTTCCTTTGGCTACTCGCCCACAAGGGTCTTCCAGTGGGGAGGTGGTTGCGACAGGTTGGTCAAGATGGACGTTGTTAGATTTGTCATGAGGACGAGGAGTCACCAAAACACTGCCTGTGGAGCTGCACTCATGCCCAAAAAGTGTGGAGGTGGACCTTCGGGATCCTTACTCATGTAGCACCAGAGCTAGGTTTCATCACTTGGGGCGCGTTCTGCTGGTGCAGCACCGCACCTGGCTTTCATCAGTTGTTCGAGGTAGGCCACAGGACCCCACGTTCCTTATCACATAGGGACTTGGGGGCTGCTCGAGGGCATTCCGCCACACCTAGCAGAGGCTGACACAGGATCTCAGGAGAGGCAGCTAGTCTAAGAGATTATTAGCAGCATCGCAGGATGGCACATTTGGACCTCGCGCTGCGCGCAGATCTTGGGTGGCACCTCTCTTTCGACTGCCCAGGTCATGACCGACATCTAGAGTGAGATTATACACACACTCAGAGGCCAGTGGGACCAGATACAGGGAGATTCCTAGGCTGGCCGGGAGAAGCGGAGATGTTTCTTCCATGATTGGGATACGCAGGGCCTCTTCTTCGAGCATACTTCGCAGGGCCTTCAGTGGCGCTATTCACCACCTCTCTGGCTGTTCATTCACACTCGCCTGATTCCTCCGTGAGAGAGAGCTTTACATTTTTGTTTCCTTTTAGGGCTGTGTCCAATTTGTGAATGCAGCCCCGTCAGTTGCAAAGCTGACCTCATGTATCTTGTTTTCGAAGTAATATAATCAGCACTGTTTTTTCGGCATATATATATATATATATATATATATATATATATACATATATATAAAATATGCATTCCAAAGTATTTAGTTTAGATATATATAGACTATATGTTATATGCTTTCCAAAGTGTTTTGTTTATAGGTACGATCCTTTGCAAAGGCTTTACTTTAAGTAAGTATAAGTCTACCTAGTCAAAGTATCCTACTGATTAGGGACAAGCACATAGACTAAAAGCACACCGATTCATATTTTCTTACATTCATGCTGCATGGTGTATCAGAAGGTACGATCCTTTGTAAAGGCTTTACTTTAAGTAATTATAAGTCTACCTAGTCAAAGTATCCTACTGATTAGGGACAAGTACATAGGCTAAAAGCACATCGATTCATATTTTCTTACATTCATGCTGCATGGTGTATCAGAAGAAATGAAAAAGTATGTGATAAGAAATATTCAGAAGAAATATGTATTCCATATCATGGATACCATGGATATCTAGTGGTTGCTAAAGTACAAAAATGATATGGATGCAATGATACTATAGTTTTGTGCAAAGTTTTAAACAAAGTTTAAGACTTTTGCAAAGTATTACAGATAGTAACAAAGATAAGTAAGTATGCTAAACCTCTTCTAGATTCTATGGTTTTAAATACCTACCTTATAAATACATTATCTAATTTTTCATTCTTTGACTAACTAACAAGTATTATACACATGGAAGAAAAGCATACATGCTAAAAGTAAGTGTGTAAATTTTAATATTTTCTTATTTTTAAAATTAATTCAATTCTTTGATTGACTACTTTTTAAAATTGAAAGGTTATTAGTATATAATCTACATAATTTTAAATGTTATTAATGTATAATATTAATAATTTATATATTTATTTAAATTTATATAATAATTAATTTATATTTATATTAGTTTTTAAGTTAATAATGTATAGAATAGCAATATATTCACTAATTCTTCATTGTTGTAAGAATAAATATTATATAATGCACATATGAAGACTTCCCTTTCAAGTTATATTTTTTTAATTAATGTATTTATATATTTATCTATATAATAATTATATAATATTTATATTAATTTATAGATTAATAATATATATTTCTAGCAAAATTATATTTTAACATTAGTTAATCAAAATTTATTATATTATGGAGTAAAAATATTATAAATGGATTTCTTATATTAATAAAGTGTCGTGAGAAGAGTTTTTTTGAAAGATTTATGATTAAATTTTGTTTTGAAGTTGTTGCGTATGCAATAGGTAGGGAGGTTTGAGTGGTTTTGAGGTAGGAAGGTTTGAGTGGTTTTGAGGTTGAGAGAGAAATTTGTAATCGATTGTTTTTTTTTTTGGAGGAGTTTTTTGGAGAGATTTATGATTAAATTTTGTTTTGAAGTTGTTGCGTATGCAATAGTAGGGAGGTTTGAGTGGTTTTGAGGTTGAGATAGAAATTTGTAATAGATTGTTTTTTTTTGTTGAGGAGTTTTTTGGAGAGATTTATGATTAAATTTTGTTTTGAAGTTGTTGCGTACGCAATAGGTAGGGTTTGAGTGGTTTTGAGGTTGAGAGAGAAATTTGTAATAGATTGTTTTTTTTTTGTTGAGGACTTTTTGAAGAGATTTATGATTAAATTTTGTTTTGAAGTTGTTGCGTACGTAATAGGTAGGGAGGTTTGAGTGGTTTTGAGGTTGAGAGAGAAATTTGTAATAGATTTGTTTTTTTTGGTTGAAAATTTGTTGCGTGCCCAATAGGCTAGGAGAGAAATTTCTGAAAATAGGTTGTGAGAGTTTGAGGTAAAGAGGAAAATTTGTGGGAAAAAAGATTTAATGCAAAAATGGTTTTTTGTTGTTGCGTACACACAAGTTTTTGAGAAAAGAATCGGATTTGAAAAAAAAAATCAAATTTATAAAAACTTGATTTTTAGATGTTCTTGCATACGCAATAGGTTAGAAATGAACTCACTCTTGCAACATTTTGAAAATTTTTGAGAATCCTGCAACAGGTTGATGAGAGGAGAGAAGCGTGGAGTGTAAAAGAATGATCTTTGAATGAAAGAGAGAATGAAGAATGTTCTACTTATAGTGAACCTAAAAGAATTTAAAAAACCTTAAAAACTAAAAAAAGCTGACTTGACCTAAAAGCTACCCATTTCCTATAAAACTCTACTTCTCCTCATTCTCTCTCACAACTTCCCTGGAGCTCCACCACCTCTCCACACAAGTACTCCCTCCCTCCCTCTCATCTCTCCCCTCCTGCTTCATGAACAGGAGGATCTGCAAGAAGAAGATACAAGTCTCGAAGACTTTTCTATAAGTGTGGCAGACTTACATCCTCCAGAGGATGGGGGGTACATCTGGGGATTTTCACAATTCAGCATGGCCACAATGCTTATTGATCGAGCTTCATTGTTCACAAATCAAAGAAAGATAGATAAGACATTTGCATGCAAATTGTATGAAGATATGAGGAAAACAAGAACTCCAGTTGCCACGAATATCACTCTTCATCCTATGGCATTTAAGAGACTTCAAGAAGATGGTCCTACATTTCCTGATGTCACATTTCAAAAGCGCATGGTCTTTGTTGATGCTTTTGAGAACTTTAGAAGGAGTGACTTTGTTCGTGGAGAGGCTTTGTACCAAAGCTGATATGGGACTGTTACCGCCGTTGCAAGATATAGGGATGTTACTTGCATTGTTTTCCATGAGGACTTAGTGTTTCAGAGCATGGTGGATGTTTGCCAAGCATATGAAATAGGGAAGATATCCTTTGAGGCACCAGAGCACACTGCAACTCAAAGGAAAGAAATAAAGAAACCGATGTCTATTGTTTGGTGGAGAGCATTAAGGTTTGTTCCAGATGTAATAACAAAAGAAGTATGCAAGAAGATCCTAAGTGGTGACTGCTTCTTTGGAAAGAAGAGCAAGCATAGCAACTTGGATGAACTGGTCACCCGAATGATTCAAAGTGAGGCTACTCTCTCGGCACTATTATTTTTATTGAAATCTGATGATGAGTTAGCTGGCAAGTCAATTGATGGGGATAAGAAGAAAGCACTTAGCCTAGGTCAACTCCTTGATAAGACATGGGCTAGAAAGTGGTTGGCTTCAATGGATGCAAATGCACACCAACAAAGGATCTAAGAGCTAAAATGCCAAAGGTTGTTGAGACAGAGTATATGGACATCAAGAAAAAGGCCTTGCAAGTCCACTGCCCAAGGTAGAGCAATTGGTGGTTTAGATGATGGTTCTCCATTCAGCTTCTCCTATGATATCCTGCTATCAGATAATGATACAAAATTTGCACACATCAATGGCATTGATACAGAGCATTTCATAACAATGAGCGGTCATGCTTGGGAGAAGCCATGCATATTTTTCATAGATGAATTGCAAGACCTTGCAGTGTCACGAATAGTTGAACTTGTGCGGTTTATCATAGAAGGTCCTATGGCAGATAAGAAAAGATCAACGTTGGTCCTGTTCATGACAGAATCACAAAGGGATGCCTTGTATGCAAGTTTGACATGTGCATTTGGGTATTTACTTTCAAAAGTATACCATGGTATAGTCCTACGCAATCATATGACTGTCTTGGAAGGCACTGCCATTCAAGTCTTGTAGCCTTTCTTGATGTGCTTCTTATCTAGGGGTGGTGGCAATATAATCAAAATTCCTTTAAGGACTCTCGAGCTTCATTACTTTGAGAACAATAAGTTTAAGCTTGATGCAACAATGTTGGATTACAGAAAGCCAATGGATCCTGATGTGCTACTAGAGATGACAAAGAATTTACTGAATGATGGGTGGGAAGTAGCACCATCAAATTGAGTTCTTTGACACATATTACAGTTGCACTACCTTCTTTGAAGAGGAAAATGTCAAAGAAGAGGGTAGTGAGGAAAATGTCGAAGACGAGAGTAGTGAGTCTAAGGGTGATGATTCTAGCTCAGGTGATGATGAGGATGAAAGCTCTACATGCGATGACTTACACCAAGAAGAAATCTGCAAAAAGAATAAGGGTGATCAATTGTCAACTAGAGTCAAGGAGGTTCCACTTATCACACGGGAAGGCTCGTGGCAGCAAGAAGTAGTAGTACAGCACGTCATAGGAAAAGGTAAGGCTAAAGAGGTGGAAGCACTTCCCTTGAAATTAAAAGTGAGGAAGGCACCCTTGATCTTGGGTGAAGGACATGCAAGTGGATCAAGCAAGGAAGCCTTACTCAAAGAAGGTATGGACGAGGCAAAGCATGACCAGGAGTTACCAAGAGGCATAGATGGTTCTTCAACCATGACCTTATAGACTCCAGAGCAGCCTACTAGTCAAGAACCTAGTGGCCAGGTCCCTACTCACCAAGAACTTGGTCATGAGACTCTAGAGCAAGACTCTAGAGCAGCCTACTAGTCAGGTGCTTGGAATTAAAGAGCAAACTACTGAGGACCTTGCTACTGAGACTCCAGTCTTAGAGTAGCCTATTAGTCAGGACCCTGGTAGTCAAGGGCCTGGCATTGAGGACATTGGTACTGAGTAACATGATGGATGACGGCTTTGTAATCACAAGTTTTAAACTTCTATGTAAAGCAAATATCTAATAAAACGTTTACTACTTTTTTGATTTCTTTACTCTCATTATTGTGTATAAAGATTGTTTATGAGGTCCATTTTATACTTAATGGTGTATTTTAAACTTTATGTCAAATGTATTTTTATAGTTAAGGGTGTTTTTTAATACCAAGTGAGGTGTATATGTACACCACTTACACATAAAAGGATTTATCTATACTACCTTTCTAAGGGGTTTATGTACACCACCTTTCTAAAAGAAATGGTCATAAAGGTGTGTGCACACCACTTATACATAAAGGTGTTTATTTACACCACCTTTTTAAGAGAATTGGTCATCTATTATTGGTCATCTATTGATGTTCTTAGGTGATAGTAGCTCAATTCACAAGAAGTTATGAAGATGTTTATGTAGATCACCTTTGCAAGAGATTTTTGTGAAGTTATGAAGATGTTTATGTAGACCACCTTTGTAAGAGATTTGGTTATGCATTGATGTTCTTAGTACTTAATCATCAAATCTTTTGTTTTGAGTTGTCAAATCTAGTTCAAAAAACAACATTACTAGTATATTCAAAATTTTTGGACTGTTTTTTAGTCAATTTCTTAAATTGGACTTTACACAAGTCCAAAAATTTTGAATAGTGTGTTTTATATATATATATATATATATAGAGAGAGAGAGAGAGAGAGAGAGAGAGAGAGAGAGGGGGGGGAGGGGGGAGGAGAGAGCATAATTGGAATTAGAAAAAAATTTGGAAGAGAGGGGAAGAAAGGAGTGAAATTGGTGAGAGTAGTAGTAGGGTGTGAAGGGTTGGAGATAAGGTGTTAAAGGGAAGAAAAAGTCTCTGTGTGTGTGTGTGTGTAGATTTAATAGTCCCATCAACAAATGAGCCATACAATTATTCCACTATTTGAATAAAAAGTTATTTATGATACAAGGTCAAAAATATTCGAGTCATCTAAGTTGAGAATTGCAAAAAATTTTAGAGTTTCAAAAAAGAAACAATAAATTTGAGAATTTATAATAATATTGAGTTTTCAAAAGAAATATAAGATTGGAACAAGGTGTAGAATCCATTAGGTAAGTTCTGAGGTTGGTGTCTACTTTCCTACCACCATCCAAATAAACCATATGTTAGAACAATATATCTTGATTTGGGTAGACAGATAATGCTAGTGCTCCCTGGCTTGTTATTGCTTTACTTGAGTGAAGATTATTATACCAAACCATTATAGGGGGGAAATTTGTGCTCTTAATTAAAAGTCTAATAAAAACTTGAAGGTTACATGAGAATAACTAATTACTCATAAATTCAAGTAAATGACATTTTATTGACATTTTAGTCCTTGTTGTAGTAAATCCTAAATGAGGGGAAAAGTACTTCGAGCCACTGTGGTGACTAGAGGCCTGGTGGTGCCATTTAAATAATCAACTACAATTCATCGAGTGAAAATTGAGCAAAAGAGATTACAATGTACATCTACATCCAATAACAGGTTATATAAAAATTAACAACAACTTATACTGAGAAAAAATTGAATAAAGGATCTTACATTTATAAAAACTCAGCAATTGCTAAGAGTCTTAGAGGCCAAAAGATTACATCTAGCGACCATAACCACTCAAATATTAAAGTTAACAACAGTGCATACTGAGAGCCTCAAATTGAACAAAAGAGATTACATAAATGTAATAAAAACTCAACAATTGCTGAGAGCCTTAGAGACCAAAACATTACATCCAGCAAGCCAAAAGAACGCTGAGAGCCCTAGAGGCCAAAAAATTACATCCAGCCATTGCTGAGTGGTTATGAGCCTTGTTGAGCAAGAGAAAATTTGTAAAACTTAGTAATACTGCCAGCCTAGCTTGTTGTATTTAAATGTTTTAGAGAGCCAATGGAGGAGAAGATGGAGAGGACGAAGACCATGCACATTGCTAGGACTTAGATTACGCTGTCCCCAACAATACGAGAGTACTCTGCTATGAAAATCCTAAGGCCTTCATCGATGTCTATGGGAAACCCATAGAGCCATAAAAAGGCAAGAGGTGACCATGTCATCCAAGGTGGTGACATGCAGATATGGGGGGAATCGACCGTGGGAATGAAGGGAGTGAGATGCCTACTATAGAGAGGTTGATAAGATAGTCGAGAGTTTGGAATTTCCTTAAGCTGCAAAATGAAGTCGTATCTTTTAAAAAGTAAAAATCTTGCAGTCATTTCTTAGACTTGTGGACTTTCTCGGATTGCCATCATCCATGATCTATGGTGCTTGTAATACGTGATTTTGTGTCGACCTACTTCCATGTTAATACTTAAATGTCTTAAGTAGCCGGGTGGTTGAAATCTGGCAGTTAAAGATAACCAGCCTAAAGGGGAATGTTTAAGTATAGCACTTTGTAATGAATTTTAGGATAGCATAGCAGTAGTGCAAGATAAGTGGTCGCTAGCACGGTGATTGGTTGCATACTAGGATATTAACAGCCACCGGTGTGGTGGTTTGCTTCTATTATTACAATATGAATTGCATACAATTCATTCATTTAGGATTTGTGGATTTGTGCATTCATTATGGGATTTAATTAAACTAGCATGGTGGTTGTTTGAGATATACTAAAAACAAGTATGGGATTTATCGTTTGGGATTTTAAAAAACAATTGTAGTGGTTAGTTTGGGATTTACTAAAACAAGTGTAGTCTCAAATGCATTTTCCATTTTCTAGGACAAGTGGAATATTGTTTCCTTGCAATGAGACTACATTTTCTTAGTACTTTCTTAGTCGTCCTCGTCCACCGCTCCAAGACACCCCAAGATGTGCTCATGCATGTCTAAATCCAATTTGAAGACACTGTTGCCCTTCTTTTGTTGTGGCGTAGGTTGCATCTCGAACTTAATAGCTCTTACAAGATGAGAGTACACAAATGATTGTGGACTCTTATGTAGCAGTTCATAATTGCGGCTTCTCTTGGATGCTTTTTTGTACAAAAAAGCTCTAGCTACTACATTCCACTTCTCATAGGTTATTCCCAAATTATCCTTAAATTCCTCCTCCATCTTTTGCTTCGGTTTTGCACATTGCAAAAAAAAGTATGGGTCATCTTCCTCGTTCACCCCAGAGGCTTCTTCGCCCTAGAGGTAGCAACAACTGCACATTTATCCCCCTCTTACAAATAATCAGTGAGGTCATCAAAACTCTGCCCAAATTGTGGCAAGTCATTGTTCGTCTCTCCATTTTCCATCACTCCATCTGAACGTAGAGGGAAAACTTGAACTCACTCCCATGTCTTCACAGTTGCAATGTTATCGCAATCATCACAATCCCCGATGATGCACACACTCTGCAGAAATAAGAAAGTTTTCTTATTTTAATCAGGATGTTGTTTGAAAAGCCCCATATGCTATGCAGACCATTAACTCCTTTAATTTTCTTGCAATAATGCCAGCTTCTCCTTTGTAATTCATCCACTTTCACTTCATAGAACACTCTACATACCACACTATTCTTAAGGCTTTGTTTACTGTATGTTGAGTGTGAGCCTCTGGAGAGGTTGGCTATAAGCCATGTTATAGCATCATGGGCATCATTGAGTTTTTCTTGAGAGAATGTTAATTGGTGTTAAGATAGATCTTGCTTAATAGCAGCACCACATCCATCATGTTCACACTTGCCATGCATAGACCCAAAGAAATTCCACATCATGTCTAGACCCGGTCAGGGACTTGAACCTTGAGACAGAGTAGAATCCATGGGCTAATTTAAATTGAGAGGTAGTACCATCTGACCACACCCAATGTTGTTTTGTATTTTTTGCATGGGGATTTTCCTTTTTCAAGCATTCTCAATGCAGTAGAAAAGCATGCTGCACAAATTAGGTGTCATGTTCCCTATCATATGAAATATAGAAATGGTATGTGCATTGCACTGACCTAGGGGACTCCTATGAGTCAGCAAGCAAATTGGCATCAGTCGTAGAAGAATTAAGCAAATTCCTATACGTGATATGCACAAGAATCATTATCTACTTGTTGTACCAGTGAGCACTTTGTATCTCATCTTGTTCTTAAGATAAATCATTTCCAGCAAAGTCTATGACAGAGACAATAGTGTCATGGGGGTAAAAGTGGCAAGGAACGTCCTAAATTGCTTATCTTGCCAGGTGGCCGTGAAATTGTGAAGCACATATTTTGGGATGGATTGAACCACGTGACCTATAAGCTCTCTTGGCTAAGTGCTCTTATGTGATAGTAGCCATCTCTTTTTATCGGATCCTTCAACATTGAAATTTTCAAATCTCCTCCATTTTAGAGCAACATAGTTGTCTTCCCTCATATCATTTGGACAGACATGAAATGTCTTCTTCTTTAGCTTCAGAATGCAATGCTTGCATGTGCTGTAGATGCATTCAATGTGGTGCCTCTCACAATCACCCTTTGGACAAACCACTGGCTCCCATAGAGACCTTAGGCTACAAAACTTGCTCTCCCTTGCAACACATGATCAGGATCCAAGTGGACTATGGACTGTGCATTCATCGGGGAGACATGGGCATAGATCCCCATGGAGAAATGCTTCAACACGACTAGATGTCAAGTCATTCATAGCTTGATAGGCCACCAGGTCAATGTCTATGTGGGTTTTGCAACAACCAACATTCCTATCTTTGAGTTTCCTGATGTACTAGGGCTTACAATGCTCAAAGGTCCTATGCCCAATTGAAATGTCAGGATTTTGATCCATAAACTTGAGATACATCTCCGTCTACTGACCCAACATGTGGGAGCAACAAAACATTGAGCCCTCTTTTAAATGGAACAATAGTACAGTGAGCCCCCTTTTTGCACTACTAAAACAAGACAAAACACAATATGCATAAAAATGAAGTCTAATTAAAGTCGGTTTGAAGATGGCATCCTCTAGTGATGGCAGTAGGGATAGGGTGCCTCCTAGCAATGGCGTGGTGACAAGGCCTCCCCCAGCGATGGCGGTAGAGATAGGGTTGGAGCCCACCCTACTAAAGTGATCCCCCTCTACTCGAGTGAACTAGAGCTGCCAGAGTCCTGAATCATGAAGACAACAGTAAGATAGACCTCATCATGCAAGATCTTAATCGAACCAAGGAAAATTCCAAAGATTGTATGACTTCAAGCTTCACATTTCAAGTGGAGGAAAGTGACATGCAAAAAGCCGATAGATCAGCAGCTTTCAGAGAACTACTAAGCGCTTTCAAATCTACTCCCGACAACTTCCTGTCGTTGTCAGGAAAAAAACGATAGAAAAGTCTAAAGGAGTCGCCTTTTTAGTGCCAAAACAAACACGACAGGCCAATGGAGCACCATGACAAAATCTAGTACAGTAGACCCAAGCAGGGGCATACATGCAAGACGTGCAGAGAGGCTCCTAACGTTGGATCTGTTTTGAGAGTGCTCTCAACGAAAGCAAGAACGGAAGAGGGAGAGAGAGAAACAGAGAGCCACACAAGTTTTGGTGGATGCAGAACACCCTAATCTTCTTTTTCATTCATTTATATATGTGTTTGCGTATTGTACATAACCGAGGTAAAGGCACAGTGACCTTTAACCCCCACAACCTCCCACTTTAAGGACAATGTGCCTTTAAGGGAGAATAACTAGTGAGCATACTATCCTATGCCCATCAATACACAACAATACTCAAACCACTAACTAGGTAGACTCTTCATCAGCATATCTGTAGGTTTATCATTTGTATGAACCTTGATAAGCTCTATGTGCTTGTCCTCAAGTACCTCCCTGATGAAATGGTACCTGACCTCAATGTGTTTGGTCTTTGCATGAAAGACCAGATTTCGTGATAGCTGAATAGCACTCATGGAATCAGTATGCAATGTCAGTACACTTGTATGAATCCCCAAATCTCCCACTAGTCGATCAAGCCATATAGCCTCCTTGCAACCCTGTATGGCTGCAACATACTTAGCCTCTGTGGTAGACAAAGCAACACACTTCTGTGCGTGAGACATCCACGACACTGCACCACATACAAAGGTGAACACATAACCAGAAGTGGATCTCCTACTATCCACATGCCCTACATAGTCTGAGTCTATGTACCCACGTACATGCATGTCTCCTCTACCAAAGTAGATGCACATCTCCTTGGTACCCTTCATGTACCTCATGATGCACTTAACTGCCTCCCAATGCCTCTTTCCTGGATTAGGCTAACAACTCCCATTGCAAATGCAGTGTCTGGTCTAGTAGTTATCATAACATACATAAGACTCCCAATCGCTGATGCATAAGGAACCTTGGCCATCATGGCCCTCTCTTCATCTGATTTGGGACTATTTGTATGACTTAGTTTCACATATGGAGGCAATGGAGTACTCACTGCCTTCCCCCCCTCCATATTGAAACACTGCAATACTTTTGTAACATACTCCTTCTGTGAAAGCCAAAGGAGTTTCCTACTCTGATCACGTGTGATGCGCATACCAAGAATATGACCTACAAGTCCCAAATCCTTCATATCAAAGGCCTCATGCAACTTGGCCTTTAATGCATCTAGCTCATAAGTATTCTTGCTAGCCAATAGCATATCATCAACATATAGTGCCAGGATTATCAAGCTATTATCCTTATCCCTTTTAGTGTAGAGGTAGTGACCAATTTCACTCCTTCTAAAACCCTGGGACCGAATGAAAGTGTCAAACTTTTGATACCATTCTCTAGGTGCTTGCTTAAGACCATAGAGACTCTTCTTCAGCTTGCAAACTAAATGCTCTTTGCCCTTTTCTTCAAAGCCTTCTGGCTGCACCATGTAAATTTCCTCATACAGATCCCCATGCAAGAAAGCTGTCTTGATATCTATCTACATAAGCTCCATATCTGCTGCTGCCACTAGTCCAAGCATGCATCTAAGTGTGGTCATCTTCACAACCGGAGAGAATATCTCATCAAAGTCCACACCCTTCTCTTGCTTGAACCCTTTAGTGACCAAACGGGCCTTGTACCTAGGCACATCATCATATGTGACCTTCATCTTGTAGACCCATTTACATGGCAATGCTTTCTTTCCATGTGGCAAAGAAACCAAGTCCCAAGTCTTATTCTTCATACATGAACTCATCTCTAATTGCATAGCATACTCCCACTTGTGTTGATCCTTGTGCATTATAGCCTCTCTGTAGGAAGAAGGCTCCTCGCAATCAGTAAGCATCACATGGTCTACCCCTGGAACAAACCTATTAGGCGTTCTAGACACTCTAGATGATCTTCTCAAGGGCATTTCAACTTGCTGTCCCACCTACATATCAGCCACATTTGGCTCATCATTTCCACCAATAGATGATCCATCATCTACCCTTGATTGTATACCTGTGGGAGTACTTGGTGGTACCATTTCTTACACACTTGGTGCATGGACAGCTTGTTGTCTATCAACATATGTAGGTGGATTCACGTCCTGAAAAGTGATTCTCCTCATTTCCACATCCCTCATGGGTGCCTTATGCATCTTCTTCTCATTGAAGACTACATCATGGCTACATATGATCTTCTTTGCTTATGGATCCCAGAGATGATAGCCCATCTCTCCACTTTCACCATAACCTAGAAAGATGCATTTCCTAGACTTAGGATCTAGCTTCTTTCGAAGCTCTTTTGGCACATGTGCATATGCCTCACACCCAAATATATGCAAATGAGAGTAAGAGGGCTTCTTGCCACTCCATGCCTCTTTAGAAATACCACCATCCAAACTCTTACTAGGTGATCTATTGATCACATGCACTGCAGTCTTCATTACCTCAGCCCAAAAACCACTAGAAAGACTTGCATTGGAAAGCATGCATTGCAACCTTTCTTGAATGGTATGGTTCATCTTTTTTGCAACTGGATTTTGCTCTAGAGTATGAGGGGATGTGAGCTCCCTCTTAATCCCACATGTATCATAGAAATGTTGAAAGTCATGAGAGAGATACTCTCTACCATTGTGATCCGTAGGCATTTAAGCGTTCTACTTGGCTGATTCTTAACCAAGGCCATCCATTTCTCAAATACCTAGAACACATCACTCTTCTGAGCTATAGCATAAGCCCAAACTTTCCTAGTTGAATCATCAATGAATGTCACATAGTATTCAGCCCCAATAATGACCCTGTAGGCATGGGACCACATATGTTTGAATGCACCAAATCAAGCTTTTCAAACTCTTTCTTTCACCTTCTTTCATGGGCTGATTTAGTCTGCTTCCCATAGAGACAGTGCTCACAAAATTCAAAATCAGAGAAACTCAAATGCGGTACATAACCCAAACATCATAAGAGTTTCATTCCATTCTAGCTCATGTGCCCCAACCTGCAATGCCACAAAGAAGTACTTGGCTGCTCGATTATTGCAATGACATGATCAAACACCCCTGATACATGTAAGGGATAGAAAGTCCCACACTTGGCACCCTTGGCCAAAAGCATAGAGCCCTTCTGAATTTTCCAACTCCCAAAACCAAAGTTGGTCTGAAAACTAGCATCATCTAGCTGACCCATTGAAATGAGATATGGAATGAAGCACCAAAATCCAAAATCTGATCCTGGGAATATGCATCATCTGAAGTGGTAAGCAACTCTGCAGATAAACTAGACATGAAGAGAATGTCATTGTCACTATCATGTGTGACTGCATTGATCTCCTTGATCTTCACTTTTCCTTTGTCCTCCCTTGGACTCTCTTCCTTCTGATTTGCACTCCAATTTGCATTCTTTTTCTTATCCTTTCGCTCTCTTTTCAGCTTGTAGCAATCCTTTTTCATATGGCCCTTCTTGCCACAGTGGTAACACTCAATGTTCTGTGCCCTAGATTTGCTACGAGACTTCCCTCTTTATTGGGACTTCCCCTTGAACTGTCATCTTCCCCTTTGTACATTTAAGGCTGCATCCTGCTTGTTGCCATCCATAGACTTCCATCTAATCTCTTGGCAAACAAGCTACCCACAACATCATCAAATTTCAGTACTCCACTAGGTGTAGAGTTACTGACAGCTGTACGGAAGGTATCCCATGAGGATGGCAATGAACATAAGAGTAATATAGCCTTAGTCTCTGCATCAAAATTCATCTTTTGAGCTTGAAGCTAGCTGAAAATAATATTAAATTCATTCAAGTGAGAAGAAATGGAGACCCCTTCCTTCATCTGTAGCTCAAACAACCTCTTCATGAGGTAAACTTTATTAGAGGTAGTTTTCTTCTCATAAGTGGCACATAGAGTCTTCCACAAATCTTCCATAGTCTGCTCATTTACTACTGTGAAATAAACTGACCCTACAAGATGAAGTCTAATAGAAGACTTTGCTAATGCATCCAACTCATTCCAATCATCCTCAGACATTTTTGTAGGCTTAGCTTCAATACTTGCCAAAGGTTTAATCTGCTTCTTTTAAATAAGCACATCCCTTATTTGTTCTTTCCACAAAGAAAAGTTTGTCCCATCAAACTTTTTAATGCTGAAAAACTCATTTTCAGACATGGAAGAGGATGCCATGATGCAAATGAAGCAAAATCCCAAATGCTAGTGCCTGCAAGAGAGAATCACACTAAATACCAGGTGCACCCAAATGTGTATGCCACAATAGAGTGAAATATCACCAAAAAGCTCAAAGCATCAAAAGATACAGCTGACTCATGTGCATGTACTATGCATCCATACGAGCAAATCTGGCCCAAAAGAAAATGCCAACTGCAATGGCAATCCAAAATGCCAATAAGTGCCAAATGGCTCAAGCATAAACACTGTCCATGGGCATATGCATCAACAATATCTCATCCAAGAGAGCATAACACTATCAGTGCATCACCTACAATGTGTCAAAGCTGTCCCTCAGCATAAAATAGCATCCATGTGCAAAGCGTCCATAAAAATAGCATCCCACAAGGCAATCTGGGCCTATCAATGCATCCAATAAAGATCACAATGCATCTAAATGGCCTATAAATCATCCACTGCAACCCAATGCACACCACAAATGAGCGTACATGGCTCAAACTGCAACCAGAGTGATCTGCATAAGGTATGCTCAAGAAATCATGGTCCTACAGTAATGACTGCTATTGAAAATAGAACTTGAAATGCCTCAAAACATGGGTGCCATTGCATAATCAGACTCAGCAAGAAAATCTGCAAATACCTTATCTTCTACTAGAACTCCAAAATCCCAACCGATAAGTGAGAAATGGGAGTCAACACTTATCCACTGCCATGTGGCATAAATCTAAGGTTTCAAAACCTTAGAATGAAATATGCATAATAGAGAGACGAAATCCAATACACATAGATCTATAACCCTGAGAATACTCCACCAAATCGTGCAAGAACTAACAAGTAGTGGTTTTTAGGCATTCGAAATGCAATGGGACAGACGGTTTTGGAAACCGTGGTCTCAATCACTAGGTCCAACACATGGATTGAAAAACGTTTTTGGAAACATAACTATTTGTAAACTCCACCAGAGTGTGAATGATGAGCAACGTAGAAATTTTAGGACCTCTTGAGTCCACCAGAACTGACAGATCTGCACATGGTTGCTCCAAACTTGAGTTCCAACACTTGGGCAGAAAAATGTAGAAAATGACACAGTGAGTCAAAAATCTAATGAAATGATCCCAAATTCAAGAATGAAGGTGTTTCCAAGCTCCTAAAGTGAAATGGACACCAAAAGCAAGCAATAGTTGCCTCTATAAGTCAATACGAAGTCTCTGTCATCGAACAGAATAGGGAAAAGCTTAAAAAACGACTTTTTCTTTGAAAACACTTAACAGGCTCTCAAAACCACTTCGCAAAACCAAAGTGACTTTCCAAAGGTTCCTTCAAGATCTCTATGCACTCGGATGCAAGTAAAATCACCCATAAAGCTTCCCACAGAGCTTCTCCTTCCTCCCCTCCCACAGAGCTGCTAAGCTTCCAGGCATTCATGCATGCTCAGCTAGATCACCCGGGCTGTAATGCCAATTGAGAGTGCTCTCAACGGAAGCAAGAACGGAAGAGGGAGAGAGAGAAACAGAGAGCCACACAAGTTTTGGTGGGTGCAGAACACCCTAATCTTCTTTTTCATTCATTTATAAATGTGTTTGAGTATTGTACATAACTGAGGTAAAGGCACAGTGACCTTTAACCCCCACACTGTTCAAGGTGGAAGGAGCCTCTTCAAAGTGCCACAAGCCCCAAAATCGCATGGGAATAGCTCTCCCCGATGGCCAAACGTATCTTCAATGACACTTCCAGCATAGGATTGGCTGAGAAGCTCACTAGCATAGATGGAAGCACTATCAAAGGTAAGCTTCCGATATTGAAACAACCAAATTTTTGTGTTCTTGTGCGGTAGTTGGCTACATCATGGTCCTCATCCTCCTGCGATGCTCCTAGAAGGATGGATTAGGAATTTTTGGTTGTGCAAAGGACTAAATGTTACAAGTATTTTCTTCTTGGGTTGATTATATCATCTTTATCTTTGAGAAGGCAAAGATGGTGATGGAAGTAGTGTAGAAAGGCATGTGGACTATTAGGAACCAACCCCTCTTTGTCCAGTTGTTGGAACCTTCATTCAATCAAGATTTACCTCCGCCCACTAAAGCACCCATTTGGGTAGAGTTCCGAGACCTTCCCTTGTCACTCTTTCCCAAGTTGGAAGTGCTAAAAGGTCTACCTCTTGGTCAGTTTCTAGGATTAGAAATGGAGAGATTCATAAGTCCTAGAGGAAACCCACTAGCCTGTGTTCTTATGGACTTATCTATAGATCCCCCCAATGCCATTCAGCTACTAGATGGTGATGGGTCGGAACTAATACAAAAAGTTTTCTATAAGAATATCTCGAATTCATGTTTTCTCTATGGTTTGGGCGGACACTTCATTAAAGACTACCCTGCCCACAACAGCCGTGGTAAAGAGAAGTAAGATGAGAAGAGTAAGGAGCCGGAGACACTGGAAAAGACAAGAGTAGAAGAACCAACCCCTTTGCCACAGGGACAGAAACAAAATTAGGTTGAAGAGAGTCGGGTAGAGATAGAAAAGAAAGATAAACAGATAGAAGAAGAGAGTACCAACAGAGAGAACATGGAGGACAGCTCAGAAGAAGAGAATTTTCTCCCCAATACTCAGGATTTTGAAGCTCAATTAGAGCAAGCTGAACTCAAAACCATCTCTCAGGATGAACAACCTTTCACCATTGTGAAGGGAAAAAGAGCCATCCAACTTGAAAAAAATTTGAATAGCTCCCACCTAGAAAACCCTACCAAGCAGACTTTACAGAAAGAGAAAAGAGGAGGTTATCTAGAGGTTTTGCGTTATCCCCTCAAATCAGCCCGATCAACTTCAAAAAGTTGAGGAACAAAAGCTCCACCCAATGATGAGTAATTTTTTTTTCTTGTCTCTCAGTTATTGTTTAGGGGTTAACTAATGACTTGAAGCCCTAGTTTTCAAGAGATGGTTAAGAAAAAACGAGATTTCCCCTAAATTCTTAGCTCTCCAAGAAGTCAAAGTTGGAGGAGCTAAGCTTCTTTGGCATTTAAAGCAGATCGATGGTGACAAGAGAAGTTGGTCCACAACAGATCATGATGAAGGGAAAGGAGGTACAACCATAGGTGTTGCTAAACACCTAGTCCAAGGAGTAGGAAGAGTTCTATAGACATTTAGAAAATTTGGGGTTGGGGGGAAGGGCTCCTCTATCCATCAAAGAATTTAGGTGGGTAGGCCAGTCAGAACTCTACCCTGTCCCCATCTTTGTCGAAGGATAGGAAGAGTTGTTAGCTTAACTAAATTAGAAATGGTTGAGAAAAGAATCAGAAAGAATGTGGACCAAAAGATTTAAAAATGTGTGGGACAGGAAGGTCCTAGAGAAAGAGGCTTGCCTCTTATGGTTCATCATGCACAAAGGAGTCTAAACAATGAAACGAGCACTAACAATTAGATAGGGGGATGGTTTTTGTCAAAGATGTAACAGAGCACAGGAAGATATCCCCCATTTGTTTCTAAGTTGCATGTGCTTGAGAGAAGTATGGGACAATGTGCACAAATAGTTTGGCTTTTTCACGATCAATTATGCTTTTCTTATGTTGGGTGACATACCAACCAAGTCCCTGGACAACTAGAACACTATGTGTAGCTCCATTCTTTGGTCTCTATGGGCTCATAGATGCACTAAGGTTTTTGGTAATGTTTCCATTGGTACTAATGAAACCGTAACTAATGAATGTATGTTTGAGCATAGGAAAGAGTTCCAAATCTTGATAAGACCTCACGACTATAGCAACAAATCTAGGATTGCTATAAAAAGGACAAACAAATCATGAAGAAAGAGACTACCCTGCTGGCACAACTGCAAAAACAAGTGCAAAAAGAAGATATTCCCTTGACCTCCACCCCACAGCTGGTACTTTCTCACGGCCAAACAATGACGATGGCCGAGAATCCTGAGCCTTCTCTTTCCTTCTCCTTGCTTACGAGTCAAATTTCTATAGCCTCCCCTTTGGCACAACCTCTCCTCACCACCACGACATCAGTGCAAGGTTCTCTGGTTTACGCTACACCTTCTCCCTCGGCTCCCCCTCCCTTGGTTGTCTACAAGAGACCTGTTTCACGGAATGATCCTGCTGGAGTTACTGTCAAAGTCCGCAATGAAGTCATGCCTCCTGACTTCAAGCCTCCTGAGCCAAGACCAAGAACCAAAGTCCGAAATCCATGCCCCCATCCACACATCCCAGGCATGATTGTACTCTGGGTGGTGGCTCATCTAGCTCCCAAAGAAGAGCCGCATGATATAATGGCTTAGATTGATGTGTTTTTCTGATACTGCTACTGGCATTTCGGCTGAACGGATAGTTACTAATATCTCTAGGGAAGATACTGTCATAGATCAGAACTTCTTTTTCAAGGCTGTTGGACTTTTTTGAAGTTGTATATATTCGACGTCACCATATTAATATAAACCCTCATTTTTCAAAAAAAATAAAAAAATTTCAACCACCATGCTGGTTTAGGACAGTCACAATTTCAAGTACCGTGTTGGTTTAGGACAATCACAATTCCAATCACCAGGATGGTTTAGGACACGTTTAGGACAGTCAACCATTGAGCTAGTTTAGGACACAATTAGGACAATCACAATTTCAACTATCGGGCTAGTTTAGGACATTCACATTTTCAACCACTGGGCTGGTTTAGGACAATCACAATTTCAATCACCGGGCTGGTTTAGGATAGTCAACCACCACTGGGCTGGTTTAGGACACGTTTAGGAGGGCTGGTTTAGGACACATTTAGGACAATCACAATTTCAACTACCGGGATGGTTTAGGACAGCAGTCACAATTTCAACCACCGGGTTGGTTTAGCCTAACGGTCTCATATACATATACATATATACCTATATACATATTCATTAGACTATGTCTTTGACATACCATGTTTGAACATCCAGAGTTGTGCATGACATTTTGTCTTGTTTCTCTGCATTGAAGTTCCTTTAAAATCCATTTAATGAATTATATCTCATTGAGGGATTTGCTTGGAAGTATTTGAGCCCAATAATATTATGGCATCATCTGGAGCTTTATTTGTTCTGAGTAATCAAATCAAGAGGTGTCTAATGATAGTTTGTAGAGTGTTTTGAGCTAAGTGTAAAGGTGTCTATGAAGGAGGTGCAATGTTTCCTCGGAATCTACCCATCCGACCTAATCAGCCCCTTCAAACTCCTTGATATATATCAGTTCATGTCATGTTGAGCCGCAATATCTTATTTCAACAACGTATCACTCTTCTCTTTGGTGCAGACGGGCTCGCTAAGATTATGGCCTCTGCTGATCCTTTCCTTCTCCCTATGCTTGATTACAACATCACTTGGGATGTTACCATCTTCATTCTCATCTGAGGGAGGAAAGTATGGTGTGGTATCTTGGCATAAAAGCTTCTTTCTAATTTCCCATTCTCAATGATAAATATCTTTGGCAGTCAGTTTGAAAGAAGCAGGAAGTGAAGAGGTGTGTGAAGTTTATTACCCCCAACTTCATGTTCACAGTGCCTTTACCCCGGTTATGTACAATACTCAAACACATATATAAATGAATGAAAAAGAAGATTAGGGTGTTTTGCACCCACCAAAACTTGTGTGGTTCTCTGTTTCTCTCTCTCCATCTTCCATTCTTGCTTTTGTTGAGAGCACTCTCACTCTTCATTCTCACATGCGGTTTGAATTTTCGAAACTTTTTATGTTGGGAATTGTGGGATCACTTTTTCATTTGCAAAGTATTCCAAAGTAATGGTTCATTTGTTTGTGAATGCTCCTTCAAGACCTTCTGGGTCCCATTCAAGTTTAGGAGGCTCAGGTTTTGGTTGTATTGGCTTGGGTAGGTACGGCTCCACAATCCTTTGTTGCACTCTTTCAAACTCATTGTAATGCTCAACCTTGGCTTTGCATTAATCCCCACCTTTGGCTTTGTTCTGGGGTCTTTTAGATTATGTAACTTTGGAGGCTTAACTTTGGGAGACTCAACAGCCATGAGGGCATGTGAATGGATAAATCATTGTCGAACACATGGGCTTCCAATTGAGCAATTTCAGCCTCTATCTCAAGGTGCCATAGAGAGCCATCACTGTCAATGATAGTCCTCTAAGAAAGACCACTCCACATTGTCATAAGCCTTCTCAAAATCCAAGAGAAGGATGGCCAAAGGATGTGTCTCCTCCTTGGCCCAATCCACTACCTCCCAAAATCTAAAAATATTGTCAAGAATGATACGCTCCTATACAAACCAGTTTGTATATCATGGATGATCTCTAGGATGCATGGGGTCTCCCACCCATGAAGAAATCTCATTTGCATGGTGGAAGAATTTGTTGCAATCATTGTCCAAGTCAAGGTCATCATCATCATGATGATGAGCTACTATGTTGCAGATTGGATGAGGACCAAGGTTTTGATTAATTGGAGGAGGTGAATTCGGTGAGGAGGGTTGTTGTAGATGTCAGTCGGATCGTAATTGCATTAACACTTGCCGAGTGTTTGATTGAGTAGGTCCTCCTTTGGTCTAGAAGTTGAATTGTGACCATTATGGGGCTTAGAGATGTGTTAGTAATTTGGTGAACATCATGATAGAAAGTGTGCCTTAAGTTGTCCTCCTTGAGAGTGGAATGTGCCGGTGTGAATGGATCATCAATTAGTGCTCACAAGTGAAAGTTGGGAGTGAATTAGTACAAAAATCATCCCACATGGGAGTGTGAATTAGTGAGTGCTTAGGGATGCCAAAATGGTATATAATGGGATGGGAAAATACCCCATAGTGTGGTGTTTTTGTGTGTGAAATTTGGCTCAAACCAGGTTCAAATCGGATCCCAAATGGCTGAGTTATGGTTCCTCAAATGTGGGGTGAAAATGGGAGGCTTTAGACACTAAATTGGGTGCAAATGAACTTTAACTCCTAGCTAAACTAGATCTAGAACCAGATTTAGTTTGGTTCAATTATCATAACTATAGTTATAAGTAATTAAACAACCACAATTAGTTTCATTACACCAAGATTAGACATATAAAAGAAATTCAGCTTCAAGTTGTCATCATTGGCTTGCATTCTTATAGGAAGGACATTTAATTGGTGGAAGCAAAAATAGTAGTACTTCCAAAAGAAGGTTCTAGACCCAAAGTAAAAGTTTCTTTTGTAGTGCACTATGGCATTTTGTATCTTGCACAACTAGTAGTGGATCACAAGCTTAGAGGCAGCAATTCCATCCCCTATGCTAGTACTATGACAAGTATAAAAAGCCATGAAGAATAGTTTTGGGTATCAATTTGTTGATTGCTTGTTGCAATGTGCAAACCTTACATACTTCTTCTATTCATATTGCCCTCCTAACATTGTCATAACCTAATGTTAGTTAGGCTTAACCTAGCTCTCTGGTTAGTTAAGGAATGGGTTAGGTTAGGTAAGGGGTGATGATGTGGTAGGTGATATCGAGCTGATGACATGGCAAGAGGCATGGGATATGATGTGGTAGGTGTTGATGATGTGGCAAGTGCTAGTATTGATGACATGGTGAGAGGCGTTGAGTATTACATGGTGAGTGGACGGATGATGGAGGAGGAGATTTAGGGTGCTGAGTGTCGAGGGGAAAAAATAGCTATGGCCACTGCCAGGCACACTATTTAATGGTAGGTGGCATTGCACAGGTCTTGCACAAGTAAACCATCACACACCACCATGTGGGGGGTGCTATGGGCACTGCAGGCACTCCACTGCACCATGCATCATCACTGTCTAGTGGCTCCACCATGTAGGTAAGCGCACCATGATGTCGCTGTGGCTATTGCTCCACCACATGGTTTGTTGTTGTGCTACCGCACACTACTGCTTGGCGGCTTCAACATGTGGGTGGGTGTGCCACCATGTTGCCGCTACCTGGTAGCTTCGTCGCTTGGTACGATATCACATGGGTTGGAGAGGGGTGGTGGAAGGGGGTAGAAGGGGGGGGAGCGTGGTGATGGAAAGGGGGGTGGTGGAGAGACGGGGGCTGAAGGGGGAGGGGGAGGGGTGGGGTGTTCCCACTAGGAAGGTCAGGCATAGGCGGAGGGTCTTGGATCTGCGAAGGTGGTTTCTGCCGTCCATGTCTGTGGTTCGGGAGCTAGATGTTGCTCACCTTCCCTCCCTACAGACATATCGGTGAAGGGATTCTGCATGTCTACCGACTCTGTCCGATCTAAGAGTCCGAACATGTTGGAGAATGTACCTCTCAGCCTAGATGCAACAAAAGGTGCGGGTGAGTTGGAGAGGCTACACTTGTGAATGGGGCTTCAGATGCCCTTGGACCCGAGGGGTCTTACATTACTTTGTCCAAGCTTTCTGTTTCATCGAAGCTAGATAGAGTTTCTAGTCAGGGGCCTATTGACAAAAGGAGGCTAGGGATCGAGTTCCAAATCCCTATCTATGGAAGAGGTTGGGCTAAGCGTAGCTCAAAGCACTCTCTTCCAGCATGGGATCCTTTGGCAAAATTCTTTTGGACCTCAAGTGTATGTGGGAGGCCTCTAGCTGAGGACACTCAGGCTGAGCTAAGGTTCTGTAATTTTTTAATTCTTTGGCTACCGTAGAGGTATCACGATGGTCAATGGGATAGCTCTATGGCAACGGTCGAAGGGATAGGGTATCACATCGGGTGGTGGGATAATAGTATAGCGACGGGCGGTGGAGTAAGCGTAGTGTGACAATCGGTGAAGTAGGCATATCACGACGATCAGTGGGATAGATCTTGCCACATGTTTGGTGGGATCAAATGCAAGTGGTATCCCTACGGGCATAGGGATAAGGTTAAGACAGCGAGCGACCAGATACTTACCAACGCATTAGTCAACAGTATCATTATCGTTGCAATAGGCATGGGAATCAAAATAACAATGGGCAACGTGATCAACATAATGCGACGAGTGGCAGAATGAAAATAGCGATGATCAGTGGAAATAGCAATAGGCAGCGTGATAAGAACATCGATGATCGGTAGAATAACCGTAACACGATGAGTGGCGTGATAACAATAGTGATGGTGGCGTGATAAGAATAGCAATGATCGGAGGGATATGAATATGACCACAAGCATGGGGGTGGGTTCACCGCATTGACAGCGGAGTAGCAAGATAGCAATGGTCAGTGGGATAGCTCTAAAGCCACAGGTCAATGGTTGTCATGTCGACGGGATAGTAACTCTAACACATATTTAATCGAGGCGATGGGGTAGGCTGTGGCCAGAAGTTAGGTTGACGGGATATGGCTATGGCATTGGGTCAATGTGGTTTGACTGATGGGATAAGGCTAACACACAGGTCGGTGGGATAGCTCTATGGCACCGACTCGGCAGGATAGGAAAACACAATGTTGCCGACTAATTTTTGTGGATTTTTTGAAGATTTTGAGTTTCTGTTCTAGATTTGTTATGCTAGGGGGATGCTACACTATTTAGTTCACTACACAATGAAAAATACTTGAAGAAAAAACAATTTTTGTAAGCAAAAATGTAAAGCTCTAGAGCACAAAACAACTTCAAAATTTGGTAAGAATCATCATTTTTGTTGTTTTTTGATGTGTTTGGACTCACACACTCCTTAGCAATCACACACACTAAGTTCCTATTAACTTAAAACACTAAAAAGCATCAAAGACAAGCTGCAAATGCTAGCAAATGACTTTCCAACAAGAAAAAACAGTTTTCCTACTTTTTTGTCCACATGCTCACTTCCTCCCTCTCTCTTCTCCTATAACTCCACTAACAAGCTCCAAGTTAGGCTTGAAGACTTGTGCAATGGGTAGATATCAAAGGGAAACAAGTGCAAATGCAAAAGCATAACTTTTATCCTTGGCAGTGGCACCAAAAATGTTGTGGGTCTTAGCGATGACTCACACGTCGTGGGGATGTTGAAGATATGCTGATGGAGCCTCCACTCCAAGCTACTCCAATGCAAAGCGTGAGTCATCTGCAAGTGTCAATTGAGCGGTCTCCGAATTGTTGCAATGTGTCTCCATGCGAGAAAGAGGGAAGGGGAACAGGGGAGAGGAGAGGGGAGAAGGGAGGTAGAAGTAGAAGCGAAGGAGAAGGAGAAGGGAAGAGATGAGTGAAGGAGGATGGAGTGGCAGACACAAGGGCACTACGATGGAAATAAGAGAACACCCAAAACACTCTCTTGGAAGAGAAGAGGGAGCTTGTATTCAAACTTGTGCAAACAACAATGAAGACCAAAGTCAACACTTTGGCCTTTTATACAAGTCACCTTTTGAAGGGAGGGCCAACCCTTTTCCTTTTTAGCACTCGCCTTCTCTTTTACAACTAAAGGCTCTGGGGCCCATAGGGTGCCAAGGCATATTGCTATTCTTTCCACTCTCCCTACAAGCAGAAATAGCGCTTGTGTTAACCATATTGAAGCGCTTGGGACAAGCCTGTCATTAGGAGGTGTTCCTAACCGGCTCCCAAATAGCGCTTGTGTTAGCCTCGTTCCTCCTCAGCTTAGGTGATTTGGGGCTCAAACTCCTTGAGTGCCCTCATGCCTTAAACAATTTGTGGTTCAAACCCCACACATGAGGCTCAAAATCTGGAGTGGCCAGGCTTAACTCCTGCCAGACACTCAATGGCAACCCTGCACATTGCATGGAATCTTTTGCCTGGGGATATTTGGGGATCAAAGTCCCTAAGTTTTAGCTGTACTCCTTTCATGGCTATTTTTGTTAGCGTGGCTATTTTCGTGGACGTAGACCTAAAATGTGCATGTGGCCTGCAATGTTTGGACTTTGGATGTTTAGGGATCAAGCTCCCTAAGTTTGAGCTATACTCCTTCCATGTGCACATTGCTTGCAATCACTGGCCTTGGGGTATTTGGGGGTCAAACTTCCTGAGTTTGTCTGTTGAAGTAGATCATGCGGCCTGATCACCTCTAATCATTGATACCCTACATTTGGCAACTATACTCTATGGATGTTAACAATTGCATAAGGGGTACAATGACTTAGAAGAGTCTAAATAAATTTGGTTTGCAATCATTTGAGATGAATGCTTTCAACAATGTCTACTTGGATGTTGAGAAACTGTAACAAGCAATGGTCAAATTCTATGGCATGAAAGAAGATGGTAAGAGGAAATCCATTACAACATTATACTTTACTTAGTTTCATTTTCTATATCATGTTTATCCTAACTATTCCTCTCTGTCATTGTATAGAATGTAATGGCAAGCTCATTTTTGTTACCAAAATGGATGAAGCTCAGTTTGTTAAAGAATAGAAGTTAGAGAGAGTGAGCATCTACATTATGAACAAAGCCTTAGCCTTTGTTCAAGGGGACGAGAAAGTTGAGCAAAATATCTCAATTCAATTTGAGAACTTGCAGCATTTGAGACTAAGAAAGAGTGCCATGAGACATTAAAGTTGGGTTCTAGAGAGAACAGGAATCCCATCAATTATTCGAAGACAAGAGGAAGGGAAAATCTTGATAGTGGATGGCCATGGAACATTTTGAGTTGAATGCCATCTTGGTTGTGATTTGAAAACCCTCAAGTGCTTGCATGGTTGTGATACAAGGGAAAATGCAATGTTCACATGCCTTTATTACATGTGTTCTCGACGGAAGCAAAAGGTTGCATTAGAATGGGAGAATGGCATTCTCTCTTCTAGCCAAATGCAAGCCCCTAGTTGTGACAAGAAGAAGGATCCAAAGTGGGGTCCCATCTTGCCCATCCCACTAGAGAGAGCACACATATGTACTTTACATAGCCCTCCTTGGTACCCCTAGTGATGTCTTGAGGGGGGGTCATTGCCCCCCCCGCACCCCCCCTTCATGGAATGGGTATACGCATGCCTGGGTCCAAAGCATGGCCCAAAAACAATATCTTATATAAAAAGATCAGACTCCACATACAACAGACTTGTCATTTGCTCGATTTTTTTGTCATTTTTTATGACTGGGTGTTGCAAGGATCCTTTCTTGTGAGGCTTTAAAGATAGCATATGAGAAATTAGTAAAATCAGCAAAGGTCAAGACCTTATCACTTGTAAGAACATAAGCTATCTATTGAGAATAATTCATGTAACAAAGGTTCATATAGAATTTTTGAAAATGGAAGCAAGAAAATACAAGAGAATGGAGGTGAAGCAAGTTGGAATTAAATTGCAGCAACAACAATGAACTACAAAGCTAGGTAGTCATAGAGATGAAACCCTAGAATGAACACTAACTAGGGTTAAAAGATGTGTGGTGTTGACTAATCCACCCACAAACTCAACCTCTAACTAAAGTTAGGGGTAAAAACCCTTAATAAAGAGAAAAATTTCCCCTAGCCACTTATTACATAACATTGGCACTACCTTAGGAATTATAAATATTTCTAACACCCCCCTATAGTGACAATGTCACAATGTACAAGGTAAACATAAATCACCAAATGGATATAAGTTTAAAGCTTTGCAAAAAGCCTAAAAATTTAGATGAGGTAATGCTTTGGCAAAGAGATCTTCCACATTTTGTTGTGTAGGGCAAAAGATGTCCCATGCATGTAGCTGCTCTCTGACCTAATGATAATGAGTTTCAATGTGTTCATATGAGCATGAAACACACGATTCCATGCCATTGCAATGGCAGTTTGACTATCAATGAGAATTGGAGTAGGCTCCTCCGATGATGCATGAAGATCACCCAATAGAGGCCTCAGCCAAATACACTCGATTGTGGTCATGAAGGCTACCCTATACTCAGCATCACATGAAAAGGTAGCCACTGTAGATATTTCTTGCTTAACCAAGAAATGCATGAGTGCCCAAGAAAGAAACAATTACTTGGATTGCCGAGTATCAAATTCACCAAACCGATTTGAATTGTTCTAAGCATGTACATGAAAGTCACCCCCCTAGGAAGGAGCAAACCAAGAGTTTCGATACCCTATAGATAACGGAACACATGCTTCATAGCTTTCCAATTTGAAGTCTTTGGGCTGTGCATAAACCTTTTCCAATTGAGACACTGCATATTGAATGTGAGGACATGTGTTGCATTAAAAAAAAAGGCATCCCATAGCTTGGCCATAAAAGAGGCATCAAAAGGTTCACTAACATCAGGAATGGATAGCTTAAGCTCCAGCTCCATAGGAGTAGAGATGGGCTTGCAATTCTTAAATCTAAACCATTCCAGAAGCTTACCAATATACTTGGACTGCAATAGCCCAATACCTCTATCATCTTGTATAACCCCAAATCTAACATCTCAAACATCAACTGTAATTCAGCCTTGAAATCTATAATCTTTGCAACATTAGTACCAGTGAGCAGCATGCCATCTAAATAGAAAACAATGATGAGCAAATCCCTCCCTTCCTTCCTGACGTAGAGGGTGCTCTCATGTAGACTATTCTACATTCCTTGGCTAGTCAAAAAGGCATCTATCTTTTCATACCAAGCTCGTTGAGCTTGCTTCAAACCATACAAGACCTTTCTCAACTTGCATACTTTGTCTTCCTTACCAGGTTCCACAAATCCAATGGGCTAAGAAACATAGATCTCCTCCTAAAGATCCCCATTCAAAGTTGTAGTTTTAATGTCCAACTGATGGATCTTCCATCCATGAAATGCGGCCAATGCAACCACACGCCTAATGCTAGTCATACGAGAAGTGGGAGCAAAGGTTTCATCATAATATTTTCCTTTCTGCTGTGCATAGCCCTTTGCTACAAGGCAAGCTTTGTACCTATCAATGGACCCATCTGATTTTCTTTTGAGCTTGTAACCCACTTCGTGCCAATTTTCTTCTTGCTGACATGCAAGTCGACCAACTCCCAAGTGTGGTTTTTCTTAATGGAGTCAATCTCCGCTTGCATTTCCTGCATCCAATGCACATTGTCTCATGCATCATCAAAACTATTAGGCTCATATGCTGCAAGTATGTTGATGACCTAAGAAAACTCATAGAAATGGGCATCCTCAGTGTCTCTGGTGCCACTTTGTGTACAGCTAGGAAATGGTGCTAAAATTTTCATGTCCTCAAGAGACGAGGTACTGATCTTGCTTCTACACTACTATACTTTTAGGTGCCATGGCATCATCAATCTCTTTCTAAGAAACAGGCTCAACCATAGGCTGAACTGAGGCATCATCCACTAAAGTATCTTGCTACAAATTTTGATTTTCTAGTGGCATATCAAGTGCAACATCAAAGGAAATGGGTAGCAATCCCGTCAGAGGGTCCAAAGGGACCCTAATTTCTATCAAAACCAACAAAGAGCACATCTGCATTTTAAGCAAAGATAACATCCCAATTAGCGATAACCTTCTTGTCATGGGATTCTAAAGTCTATACCCCTTAGCTTCACTGATGTATCCAATAAAGATGCACCTCTTCCTTGTCATCAAGTTTTCCATGCAACTCTTGATGTATATGTGCATATGCTACACAACAATATGTATGGAAATAGCCCACATTGGGCTTACAAGACCAAACCATGCTTGATAATGTGTCATAACCTTATGAGACTTCATGGGACACCTATTTAAAGTAAAATTTGAGCACATGATGGCTTGCATCTCCCCATCTCCAAAAGTAATCGATTTTTCCTTTCACCCCTTTCCGTTCTATTGAGGAATATACCTCACCATAAGTTGATGTGTAATGCCCTTCTCAGCAAAAAATTATTGCAATGCCTTAGACATATATTGCCCCCCTCAATTTGAATAGATTGGTCTACAACCGGCATGTAGATTTATTTTCAACCAAGGCAACAAAATGTTTGATCACATTGCAAACTTCAAACTGTTGCTTAAGAGCAAAGACCTAAGGAAAACATCTGAAGTCATCTATGAATGTAACATAATAACCATGAACTCTAAGAGACATGGGTCCACAAACTTTGTTATGATCAAACTGTATTTTCATGTAGCCTAGATTGCACTAGCCTTGGGAAAGGAAAACCAATACATTTAACCCAAAATACAACCCTCACATAATTTTTTGGGAGGAGTCTCTAAACGAGGTAAGGCATCAAGCATATTAAGCTTCAGCAATAACATAAGGCTGCCATAATTTACATGCCCAAACTTGGCATGCCATAACTCTGCATCTTGCATGGCAAAGGTAGAAGCCACGAAATCTAAATATGCTCTCTTCTCATAGGCATCAAGCTAAAATAACCCATTGCATAATGTACCAATAAAAACCAAGGCATAATATCTCTCCTTGTCACAAACCATACATCTTTTATCCTCAAAGATGACTTGGTAACCTCTTCAAGAGAAAGAAGAGATAGCAAGTAAATTCTCCTTAATACCAAGGACATATAAAACATCCCGAATGCAAAGATCTGAACCATCCACAGTTGTGAGTGAAAGTTCCCCAATCTCTTTAACTAGATAAGAAGAACCATTGGAGCAAGAAACTATTTTGCCAACCGATGCAATGGATAATTTATCAAAGGATATGGTGGGAAGCACCGCACCAAAATAGTCTTCTCCTTTTTGAGTTTGAATGTACAGGGCTTGTCAAATGATTTAAGACTTGCTCCTTTAAGGAGATGGCTTAGGGCTTCAAATTTGAATTCAAACTAAATAGGGCTAAAGGAACTTAAAGTTGGGGGGTTCTCAATTGCATTGGTAGTTGCAACGAATTAACAAGGTGGTTCATCATGGATCATGACACATGACAAGGTGGACTTGCCTTGGGTAATAGTAAAAATTTGTCTCATTTTATAGGTAGATGCCTTCCCATGTTTGGCAAACATGGAGTAGGAGTTAAATTTAGACATGTCAAGTGGAAATGTGACATATTTTCCCTATTTTCTCTGAATTCTATCAGAGAGAGGACCCTATTATGGGATTCTTGTTCTCTTTTGGGAGATTCTCTCTTAATGGGTAGCTTTAACATGGTAGGATATAGAATGGATAGATGGGACAAAAAGGGGAAAGTGGTGAATTGCAATGAATTAAACATATGGCTGAGATTCCAAGGACCATATAGAAGATATCCTTTACTTGGAGCGATAATCAAGTAGGTCCAATCATAGGAAAGCTAGATTTGATTGGATTTTATCTATCAAAAAATGTGGGAGATGGCAATATCAAATGGGAGAGTAAATCTTTCCTTTCCCTACCTTTTTTTGCTCATCTTCCAATGGGTCTAAAATTGTCTTGGTTTAAAGCAAGCCCTATTTTCTTCCAATCCCCTATGTTCAAAAAAAGTTGGGACTATGCTTTTGGTGGCAAAGCTTCTTGTGATGACAAATGGATCATGGCAGCTAGATGGATCTAAAATTTTCTTAAGGCAATAAAAAAGAGGGCAACCGTAGCTAGGAGCAAAAGAAGACAAGATCTAGAGAAAGCACTTCATGAGCTTGGAGAGGATGAGTCACTAGAGGGACAATAACAATGAATAAATCTAAAGTTTAGGATAAGAGAGGAATAACAAAGCATGTGCAAGCAGCATCCCATCTACCAAAGATAGTGGTGGGTAGGGAAAACCAACAAGGCCGATGAGGATATGTTCAAATCATTAAGGAAGAAACCAGATAAGGAAAACATCACCATGTTGGTCTGGGCAGACAAAGTTGCCTCTTGAGATAATGGCATCTTGCACGAAGTCAATCATTTTAGTTAGATTCTAGGAGACTAGGAGGTTGTTGACACAAAGAGGTTGAGGGCAAGGGATAAATGTAGTGCAATCAGAACAAAGACACAGGTTTGACTCTATTAATTTGGAAAGGTAACTTACTTGTGATGATGAGCTCAAGGAGGCACCAACACTTATGGCCAAGAGAAAGACATTAAGAGATGATGGGCTTCCTGTAGAATTTTGGGGAGATAATAGACCCTAGATTATTGAAGCTTTGAGAAGATACTAGTGAAGCCTTGAGAAGATCTAGTATCCTAGGGTCCTTTTGATAAATGCATATGGTTAAGCTTAAACCCAAAGGAGGGACCAAGAATATTATCACTAATTGGAGATCCTTGGCCATGCTCAACACAAGCTACAAATCATAGCCAAGGATCTAGCATTTAAGCTTAAAAGAAAGATTTAGGTTTGGATAAGGGAAGATAACAAAGGCTTCATCATAGGTATAAACATTTTGGAAGCCATAATTGGGGGATGGAGCTAGTAGTGGAGGAAGGTCGGGACATATGCTTCATAAAGGTGGATTTTATAAAGCATATGGCAGGATGGAATGGGGCTTTATCATTCAGAATTTGTATGATATGGGGGTACAACCAAGGTTAGGAGTTACATTGAGACTCTTCTCACAAATTATAGAGCCAAGGTAGAGGTAAATGGATTCACCTCAAATCCATTCACCTTGAAAATGAACGTTAGACAAGCCTGTCTTTTGTCCCCTTTTCTCTTTGCAATGGCAAAAGATGTACTGGGATGGCTGATTTAGGATAAACAGATAAAAGAGAAATAAGAGGCATCCATGTGGACAACGAGACTCAACTATTATGTGAGCAGCTTGTAGTTGATACTAACCCCTGTCCACACAATGATGAGGTGTCAGTAGGGTCAATTCTTGAATGTTTAGGCTTTTTTTGCAGAGCCTATGGTACTCAAATCAACCATAGCAAAACAAGGGTGTATTCTACCAAATGCCCAATTCCTAGGAAGCGGAGGGAAATTACATAGAATTTTAGAATAAATAGATTTGACTTGTTAACCATTAAAAGCAAATTGTAGATTTGCGATAGAGAATCCCTTATGTGGATAGGGGACAAACAATTTCTTGAGATAATTATATTGGTTATGTCAGAGTATTTTAACCCATGTTCCTATCTTTTTCTCTCCTTGCGGTGTCACTGAGTTCCTCAATAGAAATGGGTTGAGAAGGGATCTCCTAATATTTTGGAAGACAAGGTTTAAGAGGATGTGGGACAATCATTTACTAGAAAAGCAAGCGTGTCTTCTTTGGCTTACACAAAGAAATATGGATTGGTTATAGGGCTATTGCAAGTGGCAAGGGCCATCTTATCTATCAAAGGTGTCATAGAGCCTTGGAACACATTGCTCACCTCTTCTTCAACTGTAGGTTCTCTAAGATTGAGTGGGTAAGAATCCGATATGAAGGTGTTCTTCATTTCACTTCTCAATGATTCTTTTGGGAGATGCTCCTCCTAGGTTTAAAGAAGATTGGACACCGTTGAGAAGTGATGTTTTGTGGTCCCTCTAGTTGCAAAGAAATTATATGGTTTTAACAAGGTATTTTTAAATGTTGTGCTACTTACCATGCATTGGCTACTGTCTACAGGCACAGGAGCCTATCATCACGGACTGTGATGGATATCTACAAAAGATCACAGAAGGTCTCAAGAGAGATGTAGCCGTGGTCTATGAACACATCAAAGTCACTAAAGACGTCTAGAATCTGCAAGGGGATATTCACAATACCCTGTAATAGAATGGACTATCCTAGCTACACACTGGATTGATGTTTTGTGAGCTTTCTATACATGGAAGAATGATTTTCAAGTTGTATATTTGTTATGTTTCTCTACTCCACGGAGTCTGGCTCTCAGAGTTCTTGTAATTGCTATGATATTAGCTTTATAAATAAACAAAAACCCTCCCCCCTCCCCCAAAAAAGAAAAAAAAGAGAGACATCAATCCTGTTTGTAATCCACTTTTCATGTTAAGGCTATGGGCAACATGTGAAAAACTCTCTCCATTCAAAATTTGAATGCCATAGCAATATATCTTCCATTCCATATTTTTATAAAAAGACAATTTGGAGAGTAGTAGTGTAGTATCGAAGTAAAGTGGGAGGAAATGAGAAGACTACATCATGATATGAAAACACCATCATATCTATTGACCGTAAGGCAAGTATATCACCCCATGAACTATTGATTAATTTGATAGTACAAGGTAGCCTCCTTGTCCAATAGCCCCATCAAAAATTGCAAGGCTCTAACATGATGCTAGAAGATTAAGCCAATAGGCTTGTCTTGAACTAAGCAATAATGAAAGTCATCTTGACTTATGGAATACCATCCTAAAACAAAATAGGCACACATTCCTCCATCCATCTCCATACACATGGGTGGCTTTTTGCTTTGTTTGGGTGCATTTTAGAATGTAGAACTCCACATTATATTTTTATCATTATCTTTCTTTGCATTTACAATAATAATATCACTTTCAACTAGCAAATTACTAAGCAAATCTTCACATCTCTCACAAATAGGTCCAACAAGTAAATTCTCATCAAGTGATTTGCCATCAATAGAATGTCAACTTCTTCTCATGGCAATTGTTGACACAAGTTCTCCATATCATGCATAGATGCATGACAAAAGCAAGACAATTTCCTCATCCTTATTTGTGTAGTATCATGCTTCACAAAACCACACACACTATGTAGGGATCGACGCCCTTCAATTCCTTGTAATAAAACTATCTTATCTCCAATCTTTATCTCCCAAAATACTCATGTAGCATCTCACAATTCAGTTATGTACTAAAATCATTTTTGTACTATTTTAACTGCTATATAACACTTTTATAGTAGTGGTTGTTGATCTATCACCGCTCCATACAAGTCATGCAGATAAATAGTAGTCTGTTCGATTAGTCGTAGTCATTGTCATTCCACTGCAACCATGTTGTTGCCCAGACTCCTCACCGATCACGATTCACACTGCACAGTTTTCTACACTGGTTGCTCCAGGGTTGTTGAAGCTGCCATGGAGGCTGTGCTGTCACCTTGGTCCTATGACCTGTTCAAACTGTGAAGGCTATAGGCTGCTGTGCTGCAGCAAGGGCCAAGAGCCTTGTGCTCATGCAAGGGCGGTAGCATGAGCTGCAAAAGAGGCAAACCAAGCCCAAAGCTCACGTGATTGCAAGCAAGAGTGTTGAAGTAGATCGCAATTCACGAAACAGTGCAAGAGAAATGAGCACGACGACAGGTTTGTTTAAAGTGCACCTAACTTTTTCTTAACTCTAAAATCCCTAAAACGTACCCTTGTGGCCACCAATATTATGCTCAATTGGGCTAGTTCATGTCAAATTAGTAAAAGAAGACTCAAGGGACTTCTCACAGGCATCTACAGCCCGTGGCCATGCTATGGGCTGTCCGTGGCCATACAGGTGCCATGTAGGCAGCATGCAGGCACCCTGGCAACAGACAGGCACCATGTCAGCACTATATCAGCAGCCACATGGCAATCGGACAGCACAGCAAACCCGATCTCTGTCGGGACAGACCAGGGGTCTTGGACGGTGAGATCCAGCCCTTGGTCTGGAAAAGGCAGTCCTCCTTGGCCTCATTCATCATCCACCTTCCAGGCTATTACAGGCAAATAGAGCTCCATCCAGCAGAAGTCTACAGGTAGGATCAGGGCAGGATAGGCAGCAGCAGACCCGCACCATCTCCAGGGTTCCTATTGTCCCTGTTCAGTCTGGACAGCCGCAAAGGGACTGCATCAGAGAAGCCCTCTGTTCCAGCTCTACAGTGAGGAATTCCCTCCATATAGCATCTTTCTTTTCCTTTCTACAGTGAAGGCTTTTGTCCCTTCATACAATGCTGATTCTTTCATCAGTTATATTCAGCCCTATTGGGTAGACAGTACTGGTTATTCTTTCCTCTTTGGAGGCCCCTTATATTCCTCCCTCAGATCTTTGCAGTCACTCCACAGTTCTACTTGTGTTTGAGTGCATTATTCTCTCAGTTCAGTTAGTAGTGAGTAGGAGAGAGAGTTAGGTTTTCTTCCTGCTACAGGACCAGTCTCCCAGTGAGAAATGTTCCAGATGTTTCCCCGTCTCTAAAAGGACTACCTGCACTTATTTGCCATGTAAACCGTTCGGTACCACATATGCATTTCATTGCCTATGAGCATCCCAGCGCTACCACACATGCACGTCAAGGCTTTGCCATGGTTCAGCCATATCATCCATAGAGAGTCTATTCCATCTCAACTCCTCAATAGTATGTTCATACATCCACAAGGGGTTATCCTTTTGAAAGCAGTGGCATCAGCTCCCAGGTCAAAGAAAGGATCATCACAGCATGATGTCCCCATGTTGGGCATTATAAAGTGAAGCATAATGCGAGATGTAATAGCCATCAAGGAATATTTTGCTACCCTCCTCCGTGGGTAAACTTACCCAAATGCATCTTTGTCAAGGCATTTGTCTTCATGACCTGCACTCTATTTTCCAGCCATTTCCGATGCTCTTCTCCCCGAGGAGACTTTTTTGTTTTACGAAAGTGGCTGCCCTCCTTTGGGCATCCACTACTGTCATTGAACTATTTCCCCAGCTGAAGTGCTCCCATAAAGACCAAGCCATGCATCATAAAATGGTATTTCAAGTGCCTCATAAATTCCAAAATCAACTGTGTACATTAGGCTGGTTCACAATTAATTGACTACAAGTTCATGGGTCATAGATTTCACCAGTGTCCGTACAGATGCGTGTCATTTTTCATCATCACATATTGTGTCACACAGGGTCCCAATCAGCCTTCAGGCAAGTAACTTTCAGGAAGCACCTTTCATCTATGCATACATATGTTTGCTTTGGAGATGTCTATCCTGCTTCTCAAAGGTACCATTCCAATAAGGTTTGGCAACCAGATTTGTGATTCTTGCACATTCTTTCTCATTTCCTGGATGTTATCACTGTCCTCCCACATATTAGCATCAGCATATATGTTAGCCATCAAGACATGTACTGCAGGAAGGTTAGCCATCAAGACATATACTGCTGGAAGGTTTTCATCTAATCTGACTGCCTTCTTAAAGGCCTGCCTTCCAGTCTCTACAGTCTTCCACCTGCTACAAGCACCCAAGACGGTCAACCATACCACAGCATTAGGTTGGAAAGGCATCTTCTCTACCATTGCCACTGCCTGGTCAATCTGGCCTGCACGGCCAAGGAGATTGACGATGCAAGTATAGTGCTCAATGGCTGGCATAATGCCATATTGTTTGCTCATAGCCTTAAAATACTCTTGGCCCTTCTCCATCAGTCCCACATGACTGCATACAGTGAGAACACTAAGAAACGTGACCATATCTGGCTGTATGCCTTTCTGCCTCATGCCCTCAAACAACTGGAAAACAAGTTCACACTCTACCTGGCGAGCATATCCTGCGATCAATGGATTCCATGCTATGACATTAAGTGTGGGTAATGCATCAAACATGCTCCCACATTTTGCATGCATGTCAATAAGACTGGTTGCCACAATTGATACACTGTCAAACCCAATGGTGTTAATTTGAGAATGCAGTTCCCTTCCAGTTTCTAGATCTGCCATGTTGCCACACACCTTCAGGACGGCAACAAAGGTTGAGCTACCTGGAGACACACCTTGCTCTTGCATCTGTGCATATAGTCTAAAAGCTTCCTTTCTTTTTGCTCTGCATATCCTAGGATCACATTAGTCCATGTAACTACATTACGATGAGGCAAATGGTCAAAGACACGCTGTATGTCTTCGATGCTGTCACACTTTGCATAGATATCTATCAAGCTTGTTCCCACAAACACATCCAACTCAAAGCCACGACTTGCGGCTTGGTGGTGGATGGCTCTTCCTTTAACCAGACACCCTGTTTTTGCAACCTTCCCATAAACTTGCTTCCCCTCTTCCACTACTAACAGGCTACTGCAAGCCTTCAATGCTGCAACAAAAATTCTGGCATCTGGTGAGACACCTTCCTGATCCATTCGTGCATATAATTCAAAAGCCAGGGCACTACATTCTTGCTCAGCATACCCTAAGATCATGATATTCCATGTCACCACATTTCGGTGAGGCAATTCATCAAAGACACGCTGTGCATTTTCCAGGCTTCCACATTTGATATACATGCTCACCATGGTGTTTACTAGGAATACATGTGATTCAATGCCACTTTGTACTACTTGGAAATGAATGGCTCTACCTTTCGCAAGGCACCCTATGCCGACAAACTTCATGTCACCTTGTTTCCCGTGTTCCAGTTCTGCCAGGCTACCACATGCCTTCAATGCACCAACAAAGGTACAATTGTTTGCAGGGACACCTTCCTGGTGCATCTGTGCATATAATTCCAATGCCAGCGCACAGTCTTCTTGCTCAGCATATCCCATGATCATGCTAGTCCATGTTAGCACATTACGAGATGAGGCAATTGGTCCATGCTGCCACAGTGTACATATCCACCAAGGTGGTTCCCACAAATACATCCGACTCAAAACCACTCCTTACTACTTGGTGGTGTATGGCTCTACCTTTCACGAGGGATCTTGGTTTTGCAAATTTTCCATCAACTTGCTTTTCCTCGTCGAAAGTTGGCAGGCTGGTGCAAGCCTTCAATGCACCAACAAAGGTTCGATGATCTGCTGTGACACCTTCCTGCTGCATCCTTGCATACAAAAACAGGGCCAGCCCACCATCTTCTTCCTCAGCATACCCAAGGATCATGATATTCCACGTGACTAGATTGCGATGATGCAAGTTGTCAAAAAGACAACACGCATCCTCCATGCCTCCATGTTTCACATGCATGTCCAACAAGTTAGTTCCCAGGAAAACATCTGCCTCGAAGCCATTCTTTACTATTTGGGAGTGGATAGATCTGCCTTTCTTTAGGCTCAATATTCGTGCACATTTGCTAAGAACTTGGTTCTCCTCTTCTAGTACTGCCAGGTTACTACAAGCCTTCAATGCACCAACAAAGGTTGCATCCGTGCGTACAACTGCAAAGCCCGTGCATCCTCCTATGTGCTTGGCATACCCCAGGATCATAATGTTCCATGACACAACGTCACGTTTTGACATGTTGTCAAAGATATCACGGAGGTGGGGTGGAGACGGGGTGGGGGTGCAGAGGGGGGTGGTGATGGAAAACTTAACAGAATTTTGAAAGGGCGAGTTGGGGGTGGTGGTGATGGAAAACTTGACGGAATTTGGAAGGGGGGGGGAATATGATGACCTACAATGCTTTGCCAAATATTTTTTAATGTATCAAGATTATTGAGGGCGATAATGGATGGTGGGTGGATAGCTAGGTCATCGCAGCGAGAAGGGATTAAAGCAAACTCGACGATGAGGATGGGACTGGGGTGGCGTTAGATGGAGAGGGAGGATGGTCTTGCGTGGGGCTTGGAATTTGGAATAGGATGAAGCCTAGATGTGGAGGAAGAAGAATGAGGGGATGGAGAGGGGTTTTATAGGAATGGAGGTAGTAGGGGTTTAGGGATAGGGTTAAAACCCTAGAACCTTCCCATACCCATAACTTTCCATGGTTATCTCAGATCGCTTTTTTGTAAAATGGAGACATGTTCAAAATTTTTAGCTCTACACATTGGTCTCTTTTGGTTTGAATTTTTGTTTAAGTTCATTATTTAAAGAAATATTAAATTTCTTAAGCTATTAATTAAAGGTTCTGCTTGGGATGCTTATTTTTTGCTAGAGGAGTGCTAGAGTTGGAATTTTTTTAAAACTCTCATTCCTGATAGTTTCTAGTTGGTTTTTTTTCTCACATACTTGCCTATGTCTACTTTTTACTTAAGATGCTAATCTCTCCGACAATGGAATCAAATATTGGCTCTTTCCCATGGCCTCTGCAGAATAAGCAGGGTGTATAGGGTGTGTAGGGTTCCAAGGCTTTTTGTTGCCTACAGATATATTGGTGTTGTCATTTGTAGTATAAGTGTAGCTTAGGACCTTGGGTCATATTCCGCTGGAGAGACATAGGTCAAGTGTGGGAAGAAAACATTGCGCATGCTTGTGTGATAGGAACATTCATCAATATGATTGGGATAATGAAGGACTTTTGCCTTCATTAGGGGCTTTAGGTTTAGAAGGAGGATCCAGGGTTCAAATGGGGCTTCAGGGTAGAAGTAGGTTCTAGGTTGGAAGGGGTCTTTAGGGTTCAAAGTAGAGTACATGGTGGAGAACTCGTCCCCCTCGTAGATCTTGGAGGTCAAGGATTAAGGAACTACTCTAAGAGGGTAAGGGTTTAGGGGAAGCATAGGAGTGGGAGAGAAAGGAGGTGTGAGAGCATGGGTATGGGGAGAGAGAGAGAGAGGAGAAGGGAGGAGGAGAGGGAGAGGAGGAGTTGTAAGGTTGGAGGAGAGGGGAGTAGGAGACAAGGTTAGGACATGCTTTTAGATGTGGAGTGCAAGATAGCATGGACACTTGGAGGCAATTGCATAGAACACCTAAATAGAACTCAACACAATGCCCCAAAGAGTGTGGGCTTCATTCCATCATGGGATATTTATATAAGTTGGGAGTTTTTCTCTCTGCATGTAGGAATTGTAAGAATATGTCTCTCTACATGTAGAACTTGCATCTAGAATGTGCATGCACAAGTTGCATGTAAGAGCTACATGTAGAACTGCATGTAAGAGTTGTGTGTAGTAGTTGCATGTAGGAATTTCACATAGAACATGCATGTAGGAGTTGTATGTAGGACTTGCATGTAGAACATGCATGTAGGAACTGCATGTAGGAGTTGCATGTAGAACATGCATGTTGGATTCCTAAGAGAGATTATTCCTAGCCTTATACAAGTACAAGCGGAGGTAACCGCTACTCCACATACACATTCTATGCTACTTGAGTTCATGTTGACATAGAGTTAACACCCCCACATGCTTGAAGATATGCATGGGATCCAAGAAATAATTGATCTATAACCGACCCCAATAAGGAAGCAAGTTGGCCTTCACCATAGAATGGTCAAGTATGACCTTCATAAACCACTTTACTCAAATGTTTAGAGTATCATGCATCCAAATGATCACTACATCGTGCAACCGGGGCCAACTTTTTGAACCTTAGAATTTTCAGGTGATTTTTTAGACTAGGATTTATCCTGCCATAAATATGCTTTCATGTAATCACAAATCAAGGTTTAGGTTGTTGATGTGATATGTTTATTCCAGGATATTTTGTGGGTTGATGAATATGCAAGGCGCAAGGGCGGAAGCAGAGGACCTTCTACAGGAGGATTGACTTCAATTGGTCACTATATTGATCAAGTTCAAAAGCACATTTTGATCTTTCATCGACAATTATCGCTCGAAGGAAAATTGAAAATTATGAAGTTCAGGGTCCTTAGTAGGATGGTGAAGATGAAGCCTATCCATCACACGACAGATCATGCTGTTTTGATAAAGCATAGCGTTGCTTTGTTTTTGTTCTCAGACACACGATTCAGACCCCTCCATAGCATCATAGCCATTGCAGGAGTAGCGGATCCCCAAGATATTGATAAAGAAATCATTCAACCCACTCTTCTTAGACAAGCCAAAGAGGGTGCAAAACCTAGCAAAAAGAAGCATAGTCTAGAGTGAAGCGTGCCCTAAAGGGCTGATCCTTGTAAACTCTTTCTGAATTAATAAAGCGTGCCCTAAAGGACTGATCCTTGTAAACTCTTTTTGAATTAATAAAGAATACAATTTTCAGTTGATTTCTTTCTTTGTTATTATTTCCTTTCTTTGAATTGTATGTAAGTTAAATAGAGAAAGACACATTATTATTACACCTACTTTTTTAAAGACTTTTATGCATAGATAACATGAAATAGTAATTAGGCATGCACAAATAGTCATTAGGCATGCATGAAAACATTATGCATGCATGGTCCACATCAAAATTCCCTTAATCAGGATGTTATTTTTATGCCTCAAAGCTCTACAAATATCAAAGATGTGTATGCCTCTCCATAGGGTCTGGAGCTCCACTATCAATGGTGCCATATACATGTCCATATACTTTGCCTTGGAATTCTGTGGCACAAGGCTGACGAGCATAAGGTCTCCCTTCTTTATTGTGGAATGTTGTAATTTACAAAAACTCCAGGCCATGTTATCTAGGACATTGAGCGTAACCCAAAAGGATGCACGCCATCCATTGTGAGCCCAAGGCGTAAGTTATGAGGCTCTGTAGCAAAGTGTGAGCACATTTTATATATGTGCTTCCGAGCAATACAATCTAGAGGACTCCTCATAATATCATCAGTGGAGCGATGTGTATCATGCCATGCCATCAACCCTACTATGGACTTGCACCTAAACATATGCTCAGTGCTGTATTCTTGTAATGACAAAAAATGTTTCAAAACTTTTACTAGGATTTTCTCACCCTACAAGTCCAGTCTCTAGCGAATTGCCCCAGACTTTGGACAGCTAATGTTGTTCTCATGCTCATGATGAAAGAGAATACAATCATTAGGACAAGCATGGATAGATTATAATCCATCCCCATATTTGTCAACATCTTTTTCTCTTCATCCCTTAATGCAAGTATGGTGTTTGGTGTAGGCAACATCTTTTGGATTAACCTATTGCAATTCATAAGATATGAATAATTGGTAAGATAAGATCTAAACATTAAGAAACAAATAATTTTTAAATGAAGAACCAATTTACATGAGCTGATATAAATGCAGTTACCTCAATAAAGCCAAGACACTAGTGTCTGACCAACAATACATTGCTCGCAAACTTAAGATGGAAAGGCAAGTCCTAGTTTGACATTAGAGAACCATCATACAAGGGTGTAGATTGAAAATCCTGCATGATGTTCTTGGACTTGGACATCATGTGTACATGTGACATCGTGCTTCTAAAAATTGCAGATTCCATCATATCATCCGTACCCTCATCTTGGATGTTTGAGAGAGTATCATAACTTGGGACATCAAGAAAGCTATCCTCAAGCTCCAACTGTGATCTATGCATCTCTCCATCACATGAATCTTCCCTAAATCTCCTTGATTGCATGCCCAATTTTAGTGCAAGTGTAACGGGTGGTCTATTGCACTCTGCATCATATAAAATGGGTTTGAATTGTAAACAATGCTAGTTTGCACTCGCAAGTAATCACAACCTTGAGAAACATCGACTCACAGTTGAATGACCTTTAGGAATCCAAAAAGAGTCTTGCAAAATCTCCACATAATCTCACATGTATTTGAGAACAAGAAGATGCGCCCATTGAATTTGGTGCTTGCATTTTTTATAAGGATAGATGCACCTCACATGAAACCACTCTTCTCTCCCATGCATTGGGCCTTCTGCATTTGAGCTTCCAGTCCCCCTATCCATCTATACAAATCTAAAACACGCCAAACAAATATAGTGCACCTAAAAATATTAGAGATACTCTATTTTGTCGGTATGTGCATCCGTATGTTCATCGATATGTTTATTGGTAATTAACGAGAAACATACCGATGCTGTGGATTATCTGCCTCCCAACCCAGATATCAAAAATTATACTGATGCCTCTGAGAACCAAAACTTTGCCTAAATGTTTTTTGGATCAAATGTGTTTTGTGGTGGCTCCGAGTTTGAAACCTGTCGCTTTCACCCTCCCTTATCTCCAAGACCTCTCTAGCAAGCTTCCTCTCTCTCCACCTACCTCTCTCATTCTGCCAAGCTCCTTTCCCACCTTTCTTCCTCTCCACCCCACGTTCTCTTTAAGTATGCGATTCTTTCATCCTATTTTTTTTCTAAGTGACAGATTTCGTTTTTAGATCCTTGGCCAAGATTTCAAACAAGTTTCTAACATTCATGAAAGAAACAAGCAACAAGAAGAAAATGATTGATTTGTTGTTTCTTTTTTGCTTTGCTCCCTTGCCTTGCCTTTCTTTCTTGTTTCTATTTTACATTCTACATTCCCTCTTTTTTGCATTCTGCATTCCCTCTTTTTCCACATTTTGGCTTCCCTCTTTTTCCCATTCCCCATTCTGCATTCCACATTCCCTCTTTTTGGCAATGTGAATTCCCTCTTTTCCACATTTCGCATTCCGCTTTTCGTATTTTGCATTCCGCATCCCCTTTTTTCCACATTATGAATTGGCTTTTCCGATTCAACATTTGGCCTATCCTCTTTTTTGCATTCCGCATTCTGCATTCTGCATTCCCTCTTTTCTGCATTCCACATTTCACATTATGCATTCCACATTGCCTTTTTTCCGCAGTTTTTTTCCGCAGTCTGCATTCGACAACCCACATTTTTCATACCCTCTTTTCCACATTTTAAATTCTCTTTTCTAATTCTGCATTCCACCTTCCTTCTTTTTGGTATTCCACATTCCCTCTTTTTTCTACATTCTCTCTTTTTTGCATTCCACATTCCACATTCTCATGTTAATTAATTTCAAGTTTTTTGTATAATTAGTTTTGTCAATTCAACACATCAATTCGAGTTTTTTATTTTTGGTTTTATTTGTGTTGTGTCAATGTAATAGCTATGTCTAGTTGTAGGTCCTCAGGATCAAAGAGTAGACAAAGGTCCATGTATTCATGAATCTCACAAATGAGTCTAACCAGCTACTACTGCTAAAGGAGTCTGTAGCTAGCATGAGCCCAGGCCAAGCATCCATACTTTGAGAGGCTCTCCAATCTTGCCAAGGGATGTCCAGTCAGCCCTTTCCCATCATTCCGTATGGTAGGCCATGTCTGGTAGCCATCAATCACCTTCTTAGATTCAAGGATCATCAGCAGTGTTGAGAGACCATGCTCAACATCATGTGATTACATGTGCATAGCACTGACACATATAGAGTGCTATAAAGGAAAGGGTTAGATGCCCTAACCCTAACCCTAAATGGGTTTATATATATTCTACATTTCCAACTAAATCTAGTGTACAGTTAATCATTTGTGGTGTGCTCTCTAGCTGTGTCCTCTCTCCTCATCTCCACTCTTCTCCTCTCCCCTCATATTTTTTCATGGTATCAGAGCATGGTTCAGCCTTCCACTGAGGCACCATCCTTGTGAGAGAGATTGAGTGATTGAGAGATTGAGAGATCCAATTTTCTCTTCTGTGAGAGAAAAAATTCCATTCATTTTGAAAGAAGAAATTCCGTCCATTTCCGTTCATTGAGATTTCTTTCTTCTGTGAGAGAAAGTGAGGTGTAAACAGAGGTGTTGAGATATTTCCTTCGAGAAATCTTGAGAGTGATAAAGAAAGAGGTAGAGACCATTGAGAGATTGAGAAAGAGAGCTCCCGACATCAACAAAGGCAGTATCTATGCCAACAAAATGACACCCGACAGTAGTAGTAGCTTCCATTCAACGACCAAGCGGTTCATTCTCACTCTTATTCAAAGCACTGCACATTTTGTGCAAGCTAGAGCTTCTGAACCAGCTTCTCATAGCCTCCAAACATCTGTGAGTAAGCTTCAAATGGTGGCTCCAAAGCCAGGCTTCATCGACCTTCTACAACCAGCTAGCGGATCTCCAAACAGTGGGCTTAGCAGATCTCCAAACGGCAAGTTCAGCAGGCTCCTAAATGACTAGCCTCCAAGCCCAAAGCAAACTATGCAGCTCCTCGGAAGGCTTTATAGCTCAGCTCATAGGTCATAGCACGAGAGGCTCTCCTACGCGGCTATAACCAAGAGCTTCTACAACACCTCTCCTACGACTCCCTCTATGGCTGATATCCCTACGTCTCAACGGTCGCAGACGACATGGCTTTAACGCACCTAGCAAGCTCCAAATCTTGCTCCATGAGTAGTCCATAATGTAGCTTTGTGTTCTGGGCGGCTCAGCCAAATATCCAATGGACCGCAAGCATTGCCACATCTACAATCTTCATGGACGAGCCAAGCTCCAATGTCGAGAAACCCTGCAGCACGCAAGTGCTATAGCACGTCTCCAACTAAAGCATCTCAAAACTCCACGTTCAACCTACAACGATCATTGCTAGCCCGCCTTGCACATAGTTCCAACGAGTAGTGACCCACATCCTCTGCCAGTGGAGCAGGGTCCATCGAGCCTCCATGGCTCCCTTCAGCAAAAGACTGGCCCACCACCCACTTAATGGCTCACAAGAAGAGTGCCTCCACGAAGCAAACAACGAGCGCCTCTACCGCTCTCTCTTGTCTAGTGGGGCTGCAAAGGCTCAGTACACAAGCAAACGACTCCAAAGCATATGCAATGAGCTACATGCAAAGCACATGAACCAAGACTTTGCAAACTCCCCAACGGACTCCACACATGGACGAAATCTCTGAAGATTCTATCAGCATCTTCAAGATTTCGTATATTCACAAGGCTTGCTAGCCTCATGACACGTGGTGCCCTATCCGCAAAGGCCACATCATCACCTTCCCTATTTGCCATGTCAGTAGTTGGCACCCGTGTGCCACATCATCTGAGGAAGCCTATCCTCCATGTCATCATCCATGTGGCAGTCGCTTGCCACGTCAGCCAGTTGACATGTCAGCCTCATCTACCACATCATATGCACATCACCTGCTACCTGTCATTGCCACATTATCAACTGAGACCCTAGTCAACTTGACCTTATGTTAGTCAACCTGACCTTGAGTTAGTTAGCTTGACCATGGTTGGATCAATTTGACCTTGGGTCAGGTCAGTCAACTGCCACCTCAGCTATCCAGTCAGCAGTGCCCCCTGTAGGCACATTGTACCCTTGCCAGGCACATTGCATGTGAATCCCTATGCCACCTCATCACACAATGTCCCAGAGGCGCACCCCTTCACAGGGACAGTCATAGCATGTGACCCCTTGACTGCCACATCATCATTGAGCACATTTGCACTCCTTTTGCCCCTCCAACTAGATCAAGCCGTATCTCTTGATCCAGGACGAATTTGAGGGCACTCCAAAAAGAAAAATCGCTCAATCTTTTGTGCTCTACGCAGTCGTCACATCATGTGCACATTTTGGCACAAGTATCACTCACTTTTGAGCCTCGCTGATAAATCCACTTCCTACATGCACATCAACCTCTAGATCGACGCGTCTCGCCCAGCACATAAAAAGAACCAAAGAAAAAGAAATTATTTGCTATTCTTTCATTGATCGATGGTTGGTATAGAGCTCTGGATCAGAGTAGAGTAGATCACCATAGAGGAGACGATTTGAATTCCTCCATGTTGCCAATCTAATCCATGCCCAAAATTCTCGACTAGTTCCTACTTGGAGTCAATCCCTATGCTGACATACGTGTTCACATCATCACATTACCTGAAACTTGACATTCGTCAGTTTAGTGAGCAGACTAATCATCGCGGTGGATACTGATTGCAATTCAAAAGAGGATTTCAGCTATCAAGTTGACCAAGTAGTTCAAGATCCTTGGTACATCAACAATGGTGCATCATCTCATATGACAAATCATCACGAATGGTTCACAGAGATGAAACCATTAGAAGGTCAAAAGAATGCAATCTACACAATAGATAATACACCGAATCTAGTTCAAGGGACATGCATTATCCCTATGAACAATTTCACTGGTACGTTCCTCATTTTCCTCCTCATGCATAAGGCCCTTAGAGTGCATTCTAGCTCTATGCCATATAAGTGAAAATGCCAAGAGTGCAGGAAAATATTGGCATGTACTACAAGGCCCAACATTCCCACTCACTGCTTAACTCTCTTCTTGTGCCCCACACACCATAGTAATTCTAGCAGTGGACCCTCTAGAGACAAGTTGAAAGGAATTCCAAAGAAGGTAAAAGCAGATAGCCCTATTACTCAAAGTCACTTTGAGCGTCACCTCACTCCCATCATTATAGGGACATAATAAGCGACATGATTCATCAATTAAGGACATAGTTTGAGTTTATAAATCTCAAATTGCCCATGGCTAAACCATCCTTTTGAATTTGAAAAATGTCTTTTATTAATCTGAAATAAAGAATTTCTATGACTTTAAAAACAAAGTCACAAATCAAAGGCAAAACAACAAATAAATTGGTTGTTTTAAAAACACTAGAAGCATGCTTTATACATGCTAAAGCTTGCTTGTGCCTATTTGACATGGTGACTAGACCGCTTATGTCACTGATATTGCTTATATCATAGATGCATTTACTTGCATACTATCTCAAAGCATGATGATCAAATTATAAAACTATTTTAGGGTGTTTAGATGAGTGCTAACCCTATGTGTGCTTTGCTCCAAATCGTTTTTAAAGGAGGAATTGATAAATCACAATTGCAATGGTGTATTTACATAGTGATAGGATGTAAGAAGCTTTAAATATTTTGGTTGTTTAACAATTATCCAAGGGAAAATGAGAGAGGGCTACAAAGGAATGTCACATCATCCAAGGGTGTATTGAAATAGCGATATGGTGTAAGAAGCTTTAAATATTTTGGTTGTTTGACAATTATCCAAGAGTGTATTTATATAGCTATATGATGTAAGAAACTTTAAATAACTTGGTTGTTTGACAACTATCCAAGGGACAATAAGAGAGGGCTATAAAGAAGTGTGACACCATTAGTCTAGTTCTTATGATGTAAGAAACTTTGAATATTTTGGTTGTTTGACAACTATCCAAGGGACAATAAGAGAGGGCTATAAAGAAGTGTGACACCATTAGTCTCGGGGGGGTCACTCATCATATGTAACCCTATCACGTGAGTTCAACAGAAGGATATTTTTTATTTCTAAATTTACAGAAATAAATATACATAAGGGACTATTTAAAATAGTTTTGGGAAAATTTTACAGATTTGTATAGAAAAGGGGTACATTTTATTAATGAAAATTTTACAAATAAGGGATTTTAGAAATAGGCCTTGAACGCACGTGGTATGGATGGTTTATACATAGTGACCCCCCCGAGCCATTAGTCTAGAGAACTGTCACATCTTCTCAAGGGAGTGTCAAGGGTAGAAAATATAGCACCATGGGGTGTTATTTCCCATGGTCCCCTCTTTTTTCCTTTATTTCCCTATTATTTTCCCTCCATTTTCCTTATTGCATTTGCATAGCATAAGGCATAATATAACTATTTCCTCTCTTTTTCTCCTCAAGGTCATAAGGACACTAGGCCTCTCTCTCGCATTGGTCTTGTTAGTTGAGGCTCTTGCTTGCCGTTTAGGTGTCAAGTTTGATTCTTGGAATTGCCTCAAACGAGTCAATCTGCAAGTGGCTCCTGGGCGTTGTCACTACACATTCAATGCTTCTCGAATAAGCCACCCTTTCGCATCAAGTTTTGTAAAAGCCACATGGTTTGGGTATGCCTGAGGCTCTAGCCCGCCATGTCGTGTGCGTGATTGAGTTTGATTCCTAGAATTGCTTTAGATGAGTCAATCTTGACTGCTTGGCATGGTTGCTACAAAGTAAATACACTCACCCTGTACACATGCAAGACTCTTGGTAAAGTTCATCCAAGGACTTGGCAATCAGATGTATGATGGAGGATATTTGGATGCTCGATGGATGCAAGTGGACTAGACTGGCAACCAAGGGTCGACAAGAGGGGGTTATCCATAGAAACGAAAAACGCTGCTTGTCAGTGTAAACACGTCTAACTCGGATAGGATCCACCCTATCCACAAAACTTGAAACTAGAGGTGTACCCAACATTTGTCTCGCTCTCTCAATGTAAGTGTATGCATGTACCTCCAATTTGGAAGTTGAGAAAGATACATCCCGATTCCCAAGGGGCCAGGGCGATAGCTTTGAAAGCACCTCGCGACTTGGTGTAACAAATGTCAAATAACGTCGATGCAAGCTGGCGAATCTCCATCAGAGAGCTCAAAGCAGATAAGGCTTCATTATAGTCAACACCAATGCCAGTACTCAATACTACTCATAAAAAACGGACTTCACGTCTTTCCTACGTGCTTTCCCTTCATGCGTCAGCTGCTGACGCGCTATGGACTTTAGAGCATGTGATGAGTATGTTTCGTAACCAGACACTGTCTGAAGGGTCGTTTGAGAGAGAGAGAGAGAGAGCGCGTGCGCCCCGGCCCCGCTGTTGAATGCAACTTGATAAAATACTTTCGTCCAGGAAACCTGGGTTCAGTGTCGGAGTTCCGTGGTGGAAGCAGACGAAAACGTGCCATGGCCAAAGCACGTATCGTCTATCGCTTGGCGACCAGCTCAATTCTTCTTGGTATACCGCCCGTGACGGCCTTCCTGGATATACTGATGATATTAGCCTATCTCAAATGCACCAAATTCTACAAGTTGCTCGACCCAGCTCATGGAAACGATCTCGCCTCTTTCATGGTACACACACATCTATTTCTTAAAGAAACCTTGTGTTTCGGATCTTTCGGTGATTAAGTTGCGTGGGATGTTGCAGACGATACCAGTAATGCGACGGAGGTTTTTATCTGCTTTCTACCACAAGAAAGAAATGCATCTGTTGTTTGATCTCGCATGGACGCTACTAACTGGAGTCCAACTCGAGAATTCTCTAGGAAGCTGGTGTTTCCTGTACACAACCGCGGTGATGGTTGTTCTTTCCCAAGGATTCTCTCTGGTTATCAATTATCCGTTTAGTTTTATCCTCAAGAATCGACAGCATGGTTGCAGCGTGGGATTTTCCGGGGTGTTATTCGCTTTGAACTTCATACTTTTAAGCCATGAGCCGCCCCCTGCCGGTCGACTAACTTCTCCAAGGGATGCCCTCGCTGTAAGCGTAGGGCTGCTAGGCGTTTTGCGAGCCGTTGTTTCAGAGACGTGCTTAATAAACAACGCCTTGGGGATTCTGGCAGGGTATATGTATGTGAACACGCCGCCCATAATGGGAGGACTGCTGGTGTGTGGGCTGGTAGTGTGTAATGAGGCGATGAGGGTGGGCTGTGTGTGTTTGTACACATGGGGAAGCGGAGCGAATGGAGATGGCGGAGTGTTTATAGGAGGAGCAGACAAGGGTATTGGGAACGATGGCGATGAGGTAGATGGAGAGGAGGAAGGGGCCGTCGATGCTGAGCTGCAATGGAAGTGCAGAGCTTGTTCAAGCACCAATGGTGTTTTCTGGGATAACTGCGAGACATGTACAAAACCCAGGGCTTGATATCTAAAGCACCAATGGCGTAGAGCTTGTTCAAGCACCAATGGTGTTTTCTGGGATAACTGCGAGACATGTACAAAACCCAGGGCTTGATATCTAAAGCACCAATGGTGTTTTCTGGGATAAGTGCGAGACATGTACAAAACCCAGGGCTTGATCTCTAAACCTTAGATGTATCATGTATAGGTCCCAAAAAGCCATGCCTGTGCAAACTGAATAGTCGCTGATTACAACCTTACCTCCACATTATTTGAACACGAGCATTAAGCCCACATTTGTATATATCACACTTGAAAATTAAAGCTTAGAATATGTGTCGTTTAACTTGAATATGATCAAGACCTATAGCAGCCGCATTTGTATATACAAACAACCACCACTTGGAAAAGCTTAGAATATGTGTCCTTTAACGTCAACATGATGAAGACATATACCAGCCCACATTTGTGTATATAAAAACCACCACCACTTGAAATATATTGGAATATGTGTCGTTTGCAAAATTTGAAAATAGAAAAACACTTGGAGAATGCGCGCATCCTTAGTTTATTATACTTTCGTGAATCTCACCCAAACTCCTCGTCCATTATATTTGAGTATTCTTTAAATTTTTTAAACTTAAGTAGCTATTTCTTCAGTTGAATTTCATCGTGTTTCCTTCAATGAGTGGAGCAACCACCAAGCTTATCTTGAATGCCTTTTCTTATGAAACCTTGTAGAAGAAATACTAGTTCTGCACAATAACCCATGAGCTATGTATGATGTAGAGTAAGTATTGGCTTGGAGTAGATGCGATCTTTTGCTTTGAATTTATTTGGATGATCACAACAACCAAGCAAACAAATTATGGAATGGACTAGAAAAGAAAAGTGCAAATTAAGAATAAGATTTACATTTAGAATGTTGTGTAAACCTTTCGATCATGAAGGAATCATATCTTCAAACAAATCAATGTAAAGGATGATGATGATAATAATAATGTATGTATAACTTGTATGAATGCTGTTGTGTACATGCAAGAATAGATTATTTGAAAGAGATTAAGTTTTTATTCCATGACATACAACCCCCCCCCCCCACACACACACACAACATGCACACATGCACACACAAGCACACACGCACGTGCACACGCACGTATGCGTGCGCACACACACACACTGCTACACGTGTGCATGCGTTCGCATGCATGCCCCACACACACACACACACACACACACACACACGTGCATGTGCCTACACATGCACATGCATGCATGCACCCACACACATGTGTATGCATAAGCATGCACGCACGCACAAGCATGCAAGCATGCATATCTACACACACGCACACACACGTGTGTAGACATTGACGCACACGCATAGAGTGTGTATGCATGCATGTGTGCTCACACCATGAGTATTTCCCTTCAACACATTTATCATGTTTTTTCTACATATTCACAAAAATGACCAAGGATGCTTTTATTTTTGTGTGACAAGAGATGACATACATGTTTTTTAGAAGTGACATGCTCAATAGTTTTTGTTAGCAATTCAAAATATTACAAATTCACTTGCAATATTATTTACAAATTTTAAATGTATCAATTTATTATTGTAAATCTTTGGATTAAATGGCAATCTATCACAATGAATAATTTTGTATGTAAATTTGAAAAGCTAGCAAATAGACCAAAATTTTAATTAAATTTTAACATAGCAGAATCCTTGGTCGACAATGAAAAAAAAAAAGAAGAGAAAATGAACACTTTTGTAAATAACTAAATTGAATGTAAAAATATTCATGATCAAGGTGATTACAAGCACAAGCTAAAGCTAGTAAAGTATACTTCAAGGAAGTTAACACGTTATAGCTCTAGTAGCATTTCTTGTAAATATTCCATAAGTACATTGTTCCTTGAAAGTTGAAAAAAAATACAAATTTTTTATCTTAAAATATTTTATTTTGTCTATTTGTATGTAATAACAAATATTACTTCATAGATATATATTAACCAATGAATGTGGATACATAAATGAGAGAGCTAACATTCTTTTGGAATACAACTAGCATACAAATATAGGTGGGAAGCTAGCTAGCTTGGATGCCTCTTAGATGGCTCATTGGATATCCAAGAGGCTAGTAGGTGAGGGCATCTAGTTACAAGCTAGCTAGCTATGGGTAGCCCTAGTTGGCTATCTAGTAGGGGCATTTAGCTACAAGCTATCTAGTTATGAGCACCCCAAACTAGTCAACTATCCCAACTCTAGCTATCCAACCAAGCTAGCTATTTGGCCAAAATAGCTAGCACTAGTACAAAACTCTCTCAAATTTGACATTAATTTATTATGCTTTTTACTTACATAATGTAAAATGTAGAAATAATTTTGATTTTGACGGGTGTCAAAATAAGCGTTGATGTTTTTTGCAGCATAAGCACGGATATCAGCTACTTGCTTGCTAACCTTGTCTACCTCCTACTTGTTTACGTTACCTGCCAGACTACCTTACCTACCAGCTCATCCACCCTTCATAGGTAACTTCTTCTCTTTTGTTTGAGACTGGCACTCATCTCTCTTGGGAGAGTCGTGTGTTGTAGTCATTTTTCATTAATCCATATTTGTTTTGTTTTTGTTGTAGACTAGCCCTCATCTCTCTTGTGAGAGTTGTGTACTGCAGTCTTTTTTAATTAATTAATGTTTGTTTTGTATTGTGTTTTAGAATGGCACTCATCTCTCTTGTGAGAGGTGTGTTGTAGTCTTTCTTTATTAATTAATTTTTTTTTTATATTGTGTTTTAGATTGGCACTCATCTCTCTTGTGAGAGTTGCGTGCTTTAGACTTTTTCTACTTATTAATGTTTATTTTATTTTGTGTTTTGAATATTAGCACTCATCTCTCTTGCCAGAGTTGTGTGTTGTATTCTTTTTTTATTTATTAATGTTTGTTTTGTTTTGGGTTTGAGACTGGCACTTATCTCTCCTGCGAGAGTTGTGTGTTGCAGTTTCAGTTTCTATATAAAGATTTGTTTTTATCTGAGGAGGCTGGCACTCATCTCTCTTGAGGAGTTGTGTGTTGTAGTCTCACTTTGATAAACATGTTTGTTTGTAGGATCTCTTAGTCTGGCACTCATCTCTATTACGAGAGATGTGTGATGCAATCTAAGCTTAGCCATGTTTTCATAAATGCTTATTCTGGAACTCATCTCTCTCTTGGGAGTTGTGTGCTATAGTCTAAGTTTAGAGATGTTTCCATAGACACTTAATCTGGCACTCATCTCTCTCATTACAAAAATTTTGGACTAAAAAAGGGTCCTTTAGAGAATCATTAAAATATTAGAGGCATGGATATTAAGGGAATATGGAATCCGTCAGGGAGATTATGCCATGTGGACTTCTATGTAATAGAGGCTCCTTAATTCTAGGAGAATTTCCATCCATTTTTCAAAATACCTCAAAAAACGCCATTGGTTCTTTACAATAAAATATTGCCCATGGCAGGTCTGGCCTGACATGGGCCTAACCATGTCAAGCCTCCTTGTTTTCCCCCCATCCAAACTAGACCCCATCTAGAACTATGCTCACGTTTTCCTTCTAGTTCAACAAACTTTGACTTCCAAACCAACTCTCTCACTGTTCTCTCTCTTCCAAAACGTTTCACCTCCTCCATGCACTCCAAAAATGCATTCCTGCCATCTTGTAGCACCTTGTTCAAACTATCTCTGTTCTACTCTTGATTAGTCTTTTGTCCTCCTCTTTGTGCACGTTTTCTTATACATGCAAAAATTTGTCAGAGAAAACTTCCGTCCAAGCTTCTTGTTTCAATCTACTCTTGATTAGTCACTTTTTCTCCTCTTTGTTCACGTTTTTCTTATACTTGCGAAAATCTCTCACAAAAAACTTCTACCCAAGCTCTATTCATCCCTCCTCTCTTCTATTTTGTCATTACTTCCATTCATTTGTACATTGCTACTCTCTTCTTAGAAACCAAAAGTACAACCTAATTCTTCTTTGAAGGAGTAAGAAAAAAGGGTGTTCTATCATTTTTGCCTCTTTCTCTGCCTTATTGGAGTATAAAGAATAAACTTCAGAAGAAAGGACACATAGTTTCAAGGTAATGAAGTGATTTCTCTTTGAAAGTTGTCTCTTTTTTACGTTTTTATCTCACAAGTCGTCTATGTGTTTGTTGCAAAAGGTAGAGAGGAAGACGAGGTAGAGGTTGATGATATTTAGAGCCATAAGATTATTTTGACATTTGTTTTTGAAGTCTTTGGTATAGGAGGGATAGAGAGAGGGAGAGAGAGAGAGAAGGAGAGAGGGAGAAAGAGAGAGAGATTATAATTTCGAGCTGCTATGTTTGTGAATTAGTTGAAGGCAGATACCATGGAGAGAGAGAGAGAGAGAGAGAGAGAGAGAGAGAGAGAGAGATTATAATTTTGATTTATGTTTTTGAATTATTTGAGGTATTCTTTGAAGGAGTACAAAAAAAGGGTGTTCCATCATTTTTGTCTCTTTCTCTACGTTATTGGAGTATAGAGAATCAACTTTAGAAGAAAGGACACATAGTTTCAAGGTAATGAAGTGATTTTGCTTTGAAAGTTGTATCTTTATTACGTTTTTATCTCACAAGTCATCTATGTGTTTGTTGAAAAAGGTAGAGAGGAAGAGGAGATAGAGGTTGATGATATTTAGAGCCATAAGATTATTTTGACATTTGTTTCTTCTCTGGTATAGGAGGGACAGAGAAAGGGAGAGAGAGAGAGATGGAGAGAGGGAGAGAGGGAGGGAGAGAGAGAGATTATAATTTCGAGATGCTATGTTTGTGAATTAGTTGAAGGTAGATACCATGGAAAGAGAGAGAGAGAGAGAGAGAGAGAGAGAGAGGGAGGGAGGGAGAGAGAGAGATTATACTTTCAAGCTATTATGTTTTTGAATTATTGGAGGCATTCTTTGAAGGAGTACAAAAAAAGGGTGTTCCATCATTTTTGTCTCTTTCTCTGCGTTCTTCGAGTATAGAGAATCAACTTTAGAAGAAAGGACACATAGTTTCAAGGTAATGAAGTTATTTCACTTTGAAAGTTGTCTTTTTGTCTTAGAAGTTAGTCTATATGTTTGTTGCAAAAGGTAGAGAGGGAAAGGAGATAGAGGTTGATGATATTTAAAGCCATAAGATTATTTCGACATTTGTTTCATCTTTGGTATAGGAGGGAGAGAGAGAGAGAGGGAGAGAGAGAGAGAGAGAGAGAGATTATAATTTCAAGCTACTATGTTTTTGAATTATTTGAAGGCAGATACTAAGGAGAGAGAGAGGAGGGGGGGAGAGAGAGAATATTTTGAGCTGCTATTATTTTGAATTATTTGAGGCAGATACTAGGGGGGAGGAGAGAGAGAGAGAGAGAGAGAGAGAGAGAGAGGGTCCTAATAATGTTGTATTTGTTTATGTGAGGAATAATTTGGGTCTTAGCATGGTTAGATATCAAAGTAATCTATATATTTCAAAATACATTTTGTTTGTTTGTGTGAGGAGAGAGAGAGAGAAGAGAGAGAGAGAGAGAGAGAGAGAGAGAGAGAGAGAGAGAGAGAGAGAGAGAGAGAGAGAGAGAGAGAGTTCTAAGGAATGATTACTATGTTTGTTTATGGGTGGAATGAGAGAGGAAGAAAGCTATTGTTAATCATACGGAACTAGGAATAGGGACTATGGAGATGGAAAATGACAGATATCATGGTAGTTTACAATTTGTTATATTGAATAACGTCAAGGATGAGCATGGGGGATGGATTCCTCAACTATACAGAAAATATTCATGGATAACAATGCAATCTAGTACTCATGGGTGCTATAAAGTGGCTCGAAAAGATGCAATGGACATAAACAAACATTGGAAGGGGAGGATATTAGATTATGAAATGTCTCCTAGCAGCAAAATAGTAGCATGGGTATATATTCAACACGTCTTTACCCATGTAGACATATATGTGCATCCAGATGCAAGTCTTCCATATTGTAGGCCCAATTGTAAGTATTCCAAAGTGTACTAGTGTCATGATTCAAAGTATTTGCATTTGTTTGGGGACTTTCTTATGTGACCTTGCATTTGTTTTATAGATTTGTATACATCTACTTACAAAGAGTGGGAGCCGGCAGCATGCATAACTGGGGTGTTGCATGTTCTCCATGCTAAGATTGGGAGTCTTCAGTATGAAGGTCGCACACCATCAAAATTGAAGAATGAAGGGACCTTCTTTTATGACTTAATGTTCATAGTGCCGAATCAAAAAGGCCAGTATGACAAATTAGAACTACTTCCCTTGCCTTCTTCTAACAGTCTAGAGTGGCCACTTCCAAGAATAGAGATCAACGAATCATATAGAAATAGAATTTCAATGGTATGAGAAATTCTATGAAGCCAACTACAGGCGGAAATGCTAGATTCAGTTGCTTTCTTCCATTTCCTTTCTTTGCTAGTTGTAGGCAATTGAGAAAAACAAAGATTACATATACTTGCAAGAGCTTACAATTCGACTGACTATCTGAAATATTTGACAATGGATGGACAACAAGAACATGTCATAGTGAAGACTTGGTACAATGTCGACTGAACACTTAAGATGTGACATTTCGGTAAGCATGTCTAAAAATTCTTGTTTGTATAAAAAATTATAATGAGTATGTATTGACAGATTCCAATTTCTATAGGTATTTCATTGGAAGGGAAAATCTTTGCATGTCTTTCACATATAGAAGGTTTAGATAGAAAAATTTGCAATGGGAAGTGGTGGATGATGATTTGCGTGATGGGACTCACAGTCCCATTGTTGAAGTATTTATTACTTGGCAAGGACAACCTAATTTAATGTTGGAATTGGAAGAGGAGTGGACCATGCAGTTCATCAGAGAAGAAATGCAGCTGGCAATAACAACCCCTCCCTAGGACTACTATTTTAGACTTGACAATCCCAAAATTAGATACTAAGTAGAAAAATTCGAATTTGTGATTCGAAAAAATCAGAAAAATCACTCGAATGATTCGAATGGAAGAAAAAATCAATTTAAAAAGCGGTGACACGTTACGTTTTTTACATAAATTGCCATGTTATTTCCACATATTCGTATGAATACTTATTCGTATGAATAAGTATTCGTACAAATACTTATTCGTATGAATAAAGTGTTTGTATGAATAAACCTGTATTAGGATGAATATGTTACTATGTTTCTGCATATAAGCTCACTGTTTACCAATGTCTTTTATCTCATGCTTGGTTCCCTAGCCGAGCATAAGAGATCAAACAAGGAAAAGAAGAAGAAAGGTACTCAAGGTTGTGAAAGCAATCTAGAAGGTCCGAAATAAGATCGATTTTTTGTTAGGGAGCTTTAGGATCTCATTTTGAGTTCTTGAGATCTCTTGTGAGGTTTTTGGTTTTGGTCTTTGTTCTTTTGTTTGTGGGAGTTGTAGGTTCTCTTTATTGAGTTCCTTTGATCTCTTGTGAAAACAATATTTTAGATATTTATGTGTGTGAAATTTGTTTGTGGGAGTTTTACGATCGCCTTTTCGAGTTCCTTAGAACTCTTGTGTGATAAATTTATTTGTGGGAGCTTGAGGATCTCCTTTTTGAGTTCCTTAGATCTCTTATGAGAAATGTGCTTGTTTTTGTGTCTATGAAATTTGTTTGTGGGAGTTCTAGGATCTCCTTGTTGAGTTTCTTAGATCTCACGTGGATAGATTTTTATACGTGGGAGTTCCAGGATCTCCTTGGTGAGTTCCTAAGATCTCTTGTGAGAAATGGGCTTGTTTTTGTGTCTATGAAATTATGAAATTTGTTTGTGGGAGTTCTAGGATCTCCTTATTGGGTTCCTTAGATCTCTTATGAGGATTTTTGTACGTGGGAGTTCTAATATCTCCTTGTTGAGTTCCTTAGATCTCTTGTGAGAAATGGGCTTGTTTTCGTGTCTATGAAATTATGAAATTTGTTTGTGAGGAGTTCTAGGATCTCCTTGTTGAGTTCCTTAGATCTCTTGTGATAATTTTTTTACGTGGGAGTTCTAGGATCTCCTCGTTGAGTTCCCTAGATCTCTTGTGAGAAATATGATTTTATTTTGTGTTTGTATTCTCACACTTTCTTTGAATAAATATTTAATATTCTTTTAATAGAATGTGAAAGAATACAAAGAGTTTTAAAGTGTATGAATTGAAAGTTTTAAAAGTTATTAGAAGAGTTGTCTCATTCTTACACTTTCTTTTGAATGAATGTTGAATATTCTTTCAATTAAATGTGAACGAATGATTTTCAATTTGAGTGTATTCTTAAAAACAAAAATAATCCATATCTCTTCTATTACTCAATTCTTTTACTTTCTTTTGAATGAATATGTAATATTTTTTCAATAGAATGTGATTGAATAATTTTCAATTTGAGTATCACTACTACACATGGATCCTATTGTGATGCTTAAGTACTGACGTTTAGCATGTGCGGGGTGCTAATCATCGGTATTGGAAGTGAGATTCGTTAAGGGTCGCTATATAGCGACTTTAAGCAAACGTCGCTATATAGCGACGTTTGCCTAGAGTCGCTATATAGAGACTTTTATCAGATTGGTAATGGTCATTATATAGTGACACTGAGAGAGTTTTCTATAGCAACATTTTACAAAGAGTTTTTTTTCCTATACCGACCTTAAAAGATAGTTTTTTCCAATGACAATTTTTTTTAAATTTTCATACATGCTTGATCTTTTGAGAGAATAAAAGTATGAGAACATGTACATCAAGCCTTTGAAGCTCATATATTCATGTCCAAGTTTGAGATGGAAAAAATCAATGAAGAGCATCTACATCAATGGTTTCATCATCCTGAGCCAAGTCTAACGTGCCAAACAAGTCTATCTCTAACTCTATACCGAGTTGATCTCCTATATCATCATCGTACTCTAGCATCATACATTCACCTAAGAGTACTTGATCATCTTCTTCAATAAAGTGTGGTGATTCTTGATGATCATTTCACATGAAAATGTCATCCATATGACCATAGTGCACTATACTTTTTGTGCTATAAAAGAGCATCATTAAAACAATGAAGATGCATCTATTTTATAGCGTATATTGCCACAAATAATTACTTAATTACTTCAAGAGGTAAGAAACTTACATGCATCATACATCCAGATGATAACTCTCGCTTGCGCTCGTTTATTGTCTCTCCATCACGTTCGACTTTACATAGAGCCAGTTGTAGCCAATCAAGTGACATGTGAGTGGGGAGAAGGGCAAGATCCCACGGATATGGTTGCGATCGCCTGTACATTACTCCGAATCTTGTCCTTGCATTTATTTTTTCTACTTTGGCCGCTTCATATCTTTCAATCCACTTCTGCATCTCCTTGCTATTAAGGATACAAAACTTATTGAATTTCTCCATTTGCTCTTCACTCATCTTTCTTTCAATCCCTTTTCCTTGGGGAACCTTGCCAATGATGTGATCATCATCATTGTTATGCCAAGCTTGCGGCATATCGGGATCCATGGATGCAAGAAACTCCGTGATATATACTCATGACTCTTGCACAAGCCATCCCTCTGCCATGCTTGCTTTTGATCTTGCTCTTTGGCTTACAAATCCCTTCAAAGTTTTCATAAACCGCTCGAGAAAAAACATCCACCGACTATGAATGGTACCTCCAATGGCCACCTCATCAACTATGTGCACAAGCAAGTGCACTTGAGTTGTCATAATGCTCGAGGGAAAGTGCTTCTCAAGCAAGCATACGGCTTCGATGGATTCCACCCTAGCCTTCCCGATGCTCGATATGGAGATGTCTTTTTGAGATATCCACCTATTTCACATGCCCATGTAAGATCTATTCATAATCAGTCTACAGATTATTCAGCATAAATTGAAGAAAATGCAATCAATGCGATTTGATAGTAAGCATACCTCACAATACCACTGATCTTGAATATAGCATTTCTAACATCTTCTTGTAAGCACCCTTTTATTGTAATTGGGAGGCTGAACTATCAAAGCAAGAAAGAAGTCATGTCAACAATATAACATAATCATAATTACACTAACGCATCACGATTATTGGTACACTAATCTTACAGCTTAGAATATCTGTAAGAACTTGTGCCAATCACGGGACTTGAGCCCACTAAGCTTGTTGTCCTTTGAAAATGCTCCTTTCAAGCAACGCATGTACCCTGTGGGTGTTTGAAAAGAGGCAATATCCGCCTTGACTGCTGCCTCATCTCTCGTAGAGAGGATCCATGTTGCTTTCGGGAGGATAACTTTTCCTAAAGCACGCAATTGGGGCCACAAATGAGACATCCTATTCATCACGGAAGTCTTCTCGCACTCCTCTCGAGTCTTTGGAACCAACCAAGTGTGCCCAAATAGTAGCCCCCACATTCTTGAAGATATGCATGGGATCCAAGAGATGATTGATTTGTAACTGACCCCAATAAGGAAGCTTGTGAAAGATCGATAGCCTCTTCACTCCTCTCCATTCATCCTCCAAGCTTGAATCCAGTCACTTGCCTTCAAATATGGTGGTGGTGGATCAAGCTGACCTCCACGCGTGAGATGGTCCAGCAAAGGGTATCGAGCATGACCTTCATAAACATTTTTCCTCATATGTTTGGAGTATCGTGCAAGCGATTTCAAACCCGGTCCACAAACAAGACAAGCATGGTACCCACTTGTAACAAGTCCTGCACGCATGCATGAATGTGTTAGTATAAGACATGCATGTGAAAGAGAGTCATAAAAGCATAATCCTATATTATACATATAAAGACACAACCACATATCTGCGCACTCTCCATATCCTATATAGTCATGCATGGTCCACATCAAGATACCCCTGATCGAAATATCATTCTTATGTCTAGGAGCTCTGAAAATATCAAAGACCCGCACTCCTCTCCATAAGATCTGTAACTCCTCTATCAAAGGTGCCATGTACACGTCCATATTTTTGGCCTTGTACTTCCTTGGCACAAGTAGTGCAAGCATGAGGTGTCCCTGCTTTATTGGTAGCCATGGTGGCATATTGTAATTCACCAAGACTATGGGCCATGGTGACCAAGATGTCGAGCGAAACTCGAAAGGATTCACACTGTCCATGGCGAGCCCAAGATATAAGTTGCGTGGCTCCCTCGCAAAGTCCAACCACTGATTGTCTATGTGCTTCCAAGCTGCACAATCTATAGGAATCCTCAATGTGTCATCAGTGGACCGATGAGATGCATGCCATGTCATCAACTCCGCTATGGATTTGCATCGGAACATGTGCTGTATTCTTGCAATGATGGGAAAGTGTCTCAAGACCTTTACCGATATTTGCTCACCCTGCAAGTCATCTCTATATCATTGTTCCCCACACTTCGGACAACTAGCCAAATCTCCATGCTCATGACAAAAGAGAATACAGTCATTACAGCAAGCATGGATGGTATCATAATTACAGAGAAAAAGTGGGGATATAAAGGCTTCGAATAATGATGATTATCAAACATACATGATGATTCTCAAAACAAACAATATCCAAATAATGAGTCAAATCAATATAGGAGCCTCGGGGGGGTCACTCATCATATGTAATCCTATCACGTGAGTTCAACAGAAGGATATTTTTATTTCTAAAATTTACAGAAATAAATATACATAAGGGACTATTTAAAATAGTTTTGGAAAAAATTTACAGATTTGTATAGAAAAGGGGTACATTTTATTACATGAAAAATTTACAGATAAGGGATGTTAGAAATAGGCCTTGAACGCACGTGATATAGAGAATTTATACTAGTGACCCCCTCGAGATAGGAGCTAACCTCATTAATGTGAAGATTGTGGGAGAGAGGGAAGGAGTCTCACTTGTGGCTTTCTCACATGCACAATGGGGGAATACACACAAAGGTGGAGGCTGAAAACAGTTTTCCTCTCCTTAGTTGTGAAAGCCAAAAGAACACAAGTACAAAGAAATAGAAGAACCCTATATGTGGGTCTCAAACCAAACTCAACTAACTAAGGTGGCATACTAACTGAGCCACGAACTAGTGTAGATAAAGATAGCTGTCATCCAGCTATTATTCGTGGGCGGTGTACCAACCGCATCTCCACTTAACAAGTCAGTGACATAAATGCACAACAGTCACCCTGGCATATCAAGAGTGGAGCTCGATATCTCAACACTCCCCCTCGAGCTCAATCCCAAATCCTGCACAGCAAGCAGGTCTTTGAACTTGCGCAGCTTCTCTGCGCCCAATGCTTTCATGAATATGTCAGCTACCTGATCCTCTGTGCTGACATAAACTAGATCAATAAGACCTAGTAAAACCTTCTCCTGCACATAGTGATAATGCACCTCAATGTGCTTTGTTCTAGCATGAAAGACTGGGTTCTTTGCCAAGTGTATACTGCTCATATGTTGTCACAATAAATGACAACCGGTCCATCTGTAGACTGATGCATATCATAGAGTAGCTTATGCAACCAAGCTACCTCACATGCAGCCATTGCTGCACCCCTGTACTCAGCCTCTGTGCTTGACAAGGCAACTATAGGCTATTTCTTGCTACTCCAAGTGATTGCAGCACTCCCAAAAGAGAACACATATCCACTGGTAGATCGTCTATTTGAAATGCTACCAGCCCAATCAACATCAGTGTATCCATGCAACTGTATCTGAACCCCAGCCTCATAAAATAGTCCATACTGCAATGTGGACTTCACATACCTGAGTATGCGTCTAGCCGCATCCAAATGCGGTTTCCTTGGAGCCTGCATAAACTGACTTACCAACCCAACAGCATAGCTCAAATCTGGCCTAGTAATAGTCATGTAAATCAAACTTCCTACTATGTGTCTGTACATAGTAGGGTCCTCCAGAAGCTCACCTGCATCTGCGCTCAGCTTCACATTCTGCTCCAAAGGAACTGAAATAGGCTTACAGCCTGTCATCCCATATTTGGACAGCATGTCCAATCCATACTGCCTCTGCAAGAGCTATATCCCACTTGGTGATCTAATCACCTCAATGCCCAAGAAATAACGTAGCTCTCCCAAATCCTTCATCTCAAACTTCTGCCTCAATAGCATTTTCACATGAAGGATATCTTCATCACTATCACCTGTGATGATCAAATCATCAACATAAATGACCAGCAACATAATCCCTTTCTCTGTTTTTCTCACATAGAGTGAGAAATCTGCCTTGGAAATCTGAAAGCCAATAGTGACAAGATATTGTCCTATCTTGTCAGACCATGCTCTCGGTGCTTGCTTCAAGCCATACAAGGCTTTCTTCAACCTGCAAATAAACTCAGGATGAATAGCATGAACATAATCTGCTGGCTGCTCCATAAAGACCTCTTCTTGCAAATCACCATGCAATAAGGCATTCTTTACATCCATCTGATGTAAAGACCATCCCTTTGATGCAGCCATAGCAATGGCTGCTCTTACAGTTGCCATCCTTGCAACCGGGCTGAAAGTTTCTTCATAATCAATGCCATATGTCTGTGCATACCCCTTGACAACTAATCTTGCCTTGTATCTATTCACAGAACCATCTGCATTGTGCTTGATCTTATAAACCCACTTACAGCCAATCGCATTCTTGCCTTTAGGCAAAGGCACCAATTCCTATGTAGCATTAGCATCCAAGGCATCCATTTCTTCATCCATGGCTTTCTCCCATTTTTCATTTCCCATGGCTTGCTCAAAAGAAGTGGGTTCTGGTTCCTGTATCACTTTGACCATATAGGCATAGTGAATGGCTGTAAATCCATCATATTTTAGCCTATCCACAGGATACCTAACCCTGGTAGACCTGCGCAAAATAGGCTCACTTCCAGGTGCTCTCAAAACATCCCTAGTCTTCCTTACTCTAGGTGTAATGACAGAAGGAATACCCAACTCATCATCAATGCTCTATTTTGAGCCATTGGATTCACCATCCACACAAGAGTGACCTGCATTCACATCAAACATGGGCTGATCTACCTTCTCTTTTCCTTTTCGTGATACCTGCATACCACTCTCTGCATTTCTTTGAGGGGATTCTCTTGATCTCAATCTGCCTGTCCATGGCGAAGTATGTGAACCACTGGTAGAGGACACTCCAGGTCCACTGATATTTTGTGATTGCTGCTGTGCATTCTGTGCAGCATTCCCATTTTGTGCATCTACATCAATCATCACATTTACTGGTTTATACTAGCTGCTCATCTCATCAAAAACAACATCTCTGCTCACTGTGAACTTACGTGTAGAAGGGTTATAGCATCTATACCCTTTCTGTTGCAGAGAATAACCAATAAAGATGCACTTCTCAGCTTTTGGATCCAACTTGGACCTCAACTCATCTGGCACATGGACATAAGAAATGCAACCAAAAATCTTCAAATGAGAAATATCTGGTTTCCTACCAGTATACATCTCCTCTGGTGTCATGCCATGTATTGCTGCAGTGGGAGTCCTGTTCATTATATAGATTGCAGTAGCAACTGCTTCAGCCCAATAATAATCTGGTAGATCTTTTTCATTTAGCATAGCCCGAGATACCTCTCCAATATGCCTGTTTTTTCTTTTTGAAATTCCATTTTGCTGTGGGGTATGACTGCATGAATATTGCTTCTTTATACCATGCTCCTGCAAGAACCTTGCAAACTCATTTGAGAGGTACTCTCCCCCTCCATCTGACCTTAGGCATTTTATTTGCAAGTCTGTTTCTTTTTCAACCATAGCTTTGAAAGCTTTGAAGTGCCCAAACACTTCACTTTTCTTTTTCATAAAATACACCCACAGTTTTCTGCTGAAGTCATCAATAAATGTGACAAAATAGTGACAGCCTCTAATAGATGCAGCTTTTGTAGTCCACACATCAGAGTGGATTAATTCCAATGGCTTTTTACTCTCTTGAACATGCCTAGGAAAAGGTTTCCTTGCCTGTTTCCCAAATTGACAGGCTTCACAAACCTTGTGCATTTCTGCAACCTTGAATTTAGGCAATCCTACAACAATATTTTGGGCTTGCATTGATTTAAGTTGCTGTATATTAACATGACCAATGCGTTTGTGCCAGATATCAATATCTGCAACTACACCGGTCCCATGTGCAAACATTGCTGCACTCAATTCACGCATGTCTGCATCCAACGTAAACATCCTGCCCTTCTTCTTTCCTTTTGCTATCAAGCGACCATTATTTTTCATATCCTCAACAAAGCATCCATGAGGATTAAATCTAACCTGCAAGCCCTGCTCAACCATTTGACCAACAGAAACCAGGTTCTTGGTGATGTTCGGGACATGAAATACATCAGACAAGTATTTCTTTTTCCCATCCTGCATAGACAAAGGAATTTTGCCAATCTGCACAATAGGATGTGCAGTATCATCACCAGTCTCCACAAATCTTGGTTTTTCCATTTTTCTTGCATCATGCATCCATTCAGCGTGACCTGTCATGTGGTTTGACGCACCCGAGTCAACATACCACACATCATTGCTTTCTTCTGCACTTGTTACAGAATTGGTCATATGCTGCACCATAAATAGATGCTCATTTCTGTCATCACCCTGCCTGCTAGAAGATGCATAATTGCCTTGCTGCAATTTTCCATTCATAATGTCATTCTGCTTTTTGTAGCAGTCCTTAGCCATATGACCCATTTTGCCACAATAGTAGCATTCAACATTGCTGTTTGCATTTTGGCTTCTCTGCCATCCACCACGGCCTCTTTGGCTCCCCTTGCCTCTAGAGTTACCATGTCCTCCTGCATAGGACTGGTTTTCTTGTGTTTGCTGCATATTCTGATTTCTACCACGGCCTGCAGATCGGCCTCCTCTACCTCTGCCTCTACCTCTGCCAGCATTTGAGTAGAAGACAGTTTCTTTTGAAGTTCCTGCTGAAGAAGATGCACCACCATTTCTCTGCTCTTCAGAAATTAGAAGAGCAATCAGCTCCTCAAAATCAGGAAATTTTTCACGGACAGCAATGGATGTCCGGAACTGTGCATAATCCTTTCCTAGACCATTCAAGGTCACAGAAACCAAATCATCATCATCCACTGGCGACCCAATGGAAGCAAGTGCATCTGCAATTTTCTTCACTTTCATGTGGTAGTCATTTATGCTCAAATTTTCTCTCTACACATTGTGCAACTCCTGTTTGAGTTGCATTTTCTTGGCTTGCGTATTTGTGCTGTACATTTTTGCCAAAGTATCCCATGCCTCCTTTGGCGTACTTGCATCCTGAATATGCACAATCATGGAGTCCGAAATACTGATAGACAGCCAGTACATAACTTTCCTGGCTCTCTCATGCCATCCTTTGAATGCCTGCATTTCCTGTTGACTGGGAACATTAGGAAGATAAGGTTCTTCTTCATTTCCTGTAATGAATTCCCAATAGCCTTTTCCCATCAAGAAATTCGTCATTCTAAACTTCCATGCCTGGAAGTTGTTCTTGTCAAGCTTTTCAGTGACAATCTGTGAAAGAGAATAAGATGCCATTACAGAACACTGCAAAATATTCTGTCACTGCGAAAAACACAACTTTTGCCTCACACGGGCAGATCTGTAAAATTGACGAAAGTGGTATTTCACCACACAGTCACTTCCTAGTGACGATTTTGCATCAACAGGCAACAGGCATGAATATGCAACTCCCAATATCTCTGCACACAGGCATACGATGCAATTTCTGCGGCACCTTTCCACCGACTAGCCGTGCAGTTGTCGCACAACAAAAAATAGGGCCTTTTTCTGAGTGCCTGCGAAGAACTTCCGCCTTCAAAACGGGCCCCGAAACGGCCTCAAATCAGAAAAATAAAGTCACTATGGGCTTCGCCCTCTCCCGCAGCATATACTGCACTCTTGCCACACCGCGAAGGGCGTCTCAATCTGAAACAATGCACTCCTGCACTTCTGGCTGTGCTACTTGCAGAGATTTGCTCCCAAACTCAAAATAGGAAAGCAACACTGGTCCTCTTACTAGGACACCACGAACTTGGCTTGATTTCTTGAGCTCCTTACCACGAACAAGGCTCTGATACCATGTGAAGATTGTGGGAGAGAGGGAAGGAGTCTCACTTGCAGCTTTCTCACATGCACAATGGGGGAATACACACAAAGGTGGAGGCTGAAAACAGTTTTCCTCTCCTTAGTTGTGAAAGCCAAAAGAACACAAGTACAGTGAAATAGAAGAACCCTATATGTGGGTCTCAAACCAAACTCAACTAACTAAGGTGGCATACTAACTGAGCCACGAACTAGTGTAGATAAAGATAGCTGTCATCCAGCTATTATTCGTGGGCGGTGTACCAACCGCATCTCTAGCTAACAAGTCGGTGACATAAATGCACAACAGTCACCCTGGCATATCAAGAATGGAGCTCGATATCTCAATAATTAAGGCCAAGACACTTGTATCCAACCACCCATACTTTGCTTGTAGATTCAAGATTGAGAGACAAGCCCATAGTTTAGACATCCTAGCACCCTCATACAACTGTGTTGATTGCAACTCTCACATTTCAACCTCAGACTCTGACATCACATGTATATGTGATGTAGTGCCCCTAAAAATAGAATCCATCATGTCCACCATACCCTCGTCATCATCTCCTAGACTATAGTGTTGCTGAAAGTGTGAAGGTATATGTGCACCCTCATCACCCTCCTCATCATGTTTCAAGATTTCGTGTAAATATAAGATCTTGTCTCAAGGTTTTGTGTAATAATGGTATCCAATATTAACCACAAACTCAAATAGCATTGACTTACCGATGATCCATCACCACATGCAACACTAATAGTGGGTACTGGTTCGGGCTCCTCCCCATAGATCCACAAGTGGTGCATGATAATATGATGTTGATGTCGTACTTCTCGCTTGCAATGAGTGCAATAACAATACAACCTCTCTGTAAGCCACTCTGTGCTCCCAAGTGTTGGCGATCCATCTGATGAGCTTCCACTCGTCCCTTCCATCTGTACACTTCTAAAATCACAACATGAGCTACAAGGAAATCTATTAAGATCTAAAAAATAGCCACCCATGAGCTACTTTTCTCTCTTCTCACAATAAGTTCCCTGAACTGTCGCTATATAGTGATGCTTTGCTCTGTTCCATCACTATATAGCGATGTTTTTTGGATATAAGCATCACTATATAACGACTGACCAGCGTCGCTATATAGCAATGCTGGGGGCTTAAACCCGAAACCCAACACAATGCTTTCTTTAGCATCTCTATTGCAAGAAAAGCAAAAATCTCTCCTCCGACCTTATATTCGATGACCTCGCTTTCCTCCTCTCTATTCTCCACTCCTCACCCCTACCGAGCCCCTCTCCTAACAGTTGTGGCCCCTTTCCACCCTTCTCCCTGTTTGCTTGTGTGAAAAGAAGTTTTTCAAGAAGGTGAGTCTCTTTAAGCAATGTAGGTTCGTCTTTTGTGAGATTTCGTTTTGTAAGTGTTGAAGCATGTTTCTCCTTGTATTGCTAAGGCTATGTGCTAGTTTTCATGCTTGATTTTCAAAGGTTAAGGACAAAAAACGAGATTTTGTGAAAGAAAGAAGACTCACCTCTTCTCTTTTTGGTATTTCTCTTCCTCCTCTTTCTCCTTGTTTGTAGGCTTATGCTTTCTCCTTGTTTGTAGGCTTATGTTTGTCTCCTCAATCCAATCCCTTTGAGAAGTTTCTTCTCTAAACTCCTCCTTCCTATAACTAGTTATTTGAAAAATGGTATGTTTCCTCTCTTTTATAGGGCCAGTTCACAAAACACTGAGCGGGACTATTCCAGGTAAGAAATTGCTTCCTCTTTTTTTCTTTGTTATTTTTGTTATTTGCATTGGCTTGTAGCTAGCACCTTAAGCGCTAGCTATAGTGATGGGTGTAGGAACCTTCTCTTTCCCTCTCTTCCCCTATCCCTCTCTTCCCCTATTCCCTTTTCTTTCCCTCTCTTCCCCTCTTCCTTCTCTTCTTTTTCCCTCTTCTTTTTTCCCTCTTTCAATCTCTTTTCCCCTCTTCTTTTTCCCCCTCTTTCAATCTCTTTTTCCCTCCTTTTCTTCTCTTCTTTTTTCCCTCTTTCAATCTCTTTTCCCATTTTTTTCCCCCTCTTTCAATCTCTTTTTCTCTCCTTTCCTTCTCTTCCTTTCCCCCTCTTTCAATCTCTTTTTCTCTGCTTTCCTTCTCTTCTTTTTCCCCTCTTTCAATCTCTTTTCCCCTCTTCCTTCTCTTATGTTTATGCTCTTTTCCCCACTTCTTTTTCCCCTCTTTCAATCTCTTTTCCCCTCTTCCAATCTCTTTTTCCCTCTTTTCCCCTCTTTGCCTATGCTTATTCTCCTTTCCTTCAATTCTTTTCCCCCTCTTTCAATCTCTTTTCCCCTCTTCCTTCTCTTATGTTTATGCTCTTTTCCCCTCTTCTTTTTCCCCTCTTTCATCCCGTCTTTCAATCTCTTTTCCCCTCTTCGAATCTCTTTTCTCTTTTTTTTTCCTCTTTGCCTATACTTATGCTTATGCATGAGCATATGCTCATATGCTCATGCATAAGCACAAGCTTATGCTTTCTCTCTTTTTCTTTTATGCTCATATGCTCATGTATAAGCATAAGCATATGCTTTCTTTCCTTTTCTCTTATGCTTATACTCTTTTTCCCTCTTCCTTCTCTTATGCTTATGCTTATGCATGAGCATATGTCTCCTTCTCCTTCTCCTTCTCCTCTTTTCCTCTTTTCCTCTCTTTCCCCTCCTCTTTCAATCTCTTTTCATAAGCATATGTATTTGCCTATTTTTAAGCTTTCTCTCTGTTTCTTTTATGGTCATATGCTCATGAATAAGCATAAGCATATGCTTTCTTTCCTTATCTCTTATGCTTATGCTCTTTTTCCCTCTTCCTTCTCTCATGCTTATGCTTATGCATGAGCATATGTCTCCTTCTCCTTCTCCTTCTCCTTCTCTTAGGCTTATGCTTATGCTTATGCATGTCCTTCTCCTTCTCCTTCTCCTTTCCTTCTCTTCTTTTTCCCTCTCTTTTTCTCTTCTTTTCATAAGCATATGCCTATGCTTATGCTTATGCTTATGCATAAGCATAAGCATATGCTTTCTCAATGTATTCTCTTATGCTTTGTCAATGTATTCTCATATGCTTTCTCAATGTATTCTCTTGTTTTTTGTTTTTTGTTTTCGTGTTTGTGTCTATGTTAGACATGGGATCACGTCACACGTCTGATGAGTACGAGAACCCTTGTAGGAGGAGACATCATGATCTCTATTCTTCAGAGGACTTTGATTCTCCTCAGACAACTTAGGGGCCTACCCATGTGACTACCCTTGGCCCAACTCCTCTCGGATGTAGCACTATGACTACCCCTCGAGGAACTCCTTTTCTAGTAGCCTGTGGCTTTGTCAAGAGTCCGGACGAGTTTTTGGCACAGATGACCGATGAGGAGGCAGCGAGATTCTTCTCTCTACTATTCCAAAGGACCTCAGCAATTCCCTCTCCTACACCGACGGTTAGACCTACTGCCCAGCCATCGCCTCTAGCCCCTTCGACTGAGGGGTCATCACTTTGGAGTGCCCATTTTAAGGGAAGGAAGAGTAGGAGGGGTCGCTTATGTTGTGCTAACTTGGGAGATGTAGATGAGTCAGCACACTCACATCCCTACAGGATTCCTCTTGGTCCCAAGACCCAGTACCAATCAGGTCCCTTGCCCTCTCCTACTCCCATTGCTACTCCTCGCTCCTCGCTCCGAAAGCGCTCGCACAGACACCACTTACTCTGATTCTGCCACTACCATGAGTCCTCTTTACCCGATCGAAGACTTGTCCTATGAAATCACGGCTACTCGAGAGATAATAGAAGATAAAAAGGACACAGTAGTGATGAGCCACCACTTTAGGAGCGGCATAGCTACTGATTGGTGGTATCAAAATGACCAAAAGAAGCAGGCGGTCATCGATGAATTGAAAGAAAAATACCCTAACCCCCCAAATTGGGAGTTCAATGAGAATTACATGCGAGAGCCCATGGGTTTGGTCTTGAAGCATCGTAGATCACCCTTGCATACTTCCATCACAAAGAGGAGGGCTACTAAACCTAGCTAGGCAGATAGAGCTGATTGGAAGTTTTTCAAGAAGCAGAATAGGAACCATCTTGAAATGTTCTAGGGTCAGAGGAGGGCTGCGAGGAGATGGCTGGATGCTATAGGTACTTTGCACTTTGGTGCAACTGGACGGTTGGCATTCGAGGCAACTGTGGTAAGTCTACTTCTTCTCATTTAATGTATTATTCTATTTGTTTTACTACATATTGCATGCACTTTATCTAACTCTCGTAAATTGGATCCACAACAAGCTACGATGGGTCGCCTTCCTACAAACGCAGAGATGAGATGCGTGTTTCACGTAGGAACAAAGCCATGGTTTATTGAGCAAGAGGGAATGGGAGCGACACTCGATTGGGCTGAGGTTCCTGCTCGCATGGTATAAGTCTACTCCTATTTGTAATCTCACTTTTTGAACTATTTTATTCTTTAAGTTCCAATCTAATTTTCAATTAATATGGTTTCACTCTTAGAATCAAAGCTCGAGCATCCTATCAGTGGCGGTGAGCGGTGACGAGGGCCAGGGATCATCAGGCATAGCTCACGAGGGCAAGGGATCAAGCGCAGCTCACGAGGGCCAAGGATTAGGCCAGCAAGATGAGGACGAGGACGAGGATGACGATTCGAATGAGCAGCAGTAGTAGTAGTAGTTTGCATATACTTCGCCATGTATATCCTTTTGTATATCGACTTGTTTGAGCGATTTTGTATCACCCTTTTCGAAAGGGTAATTTTGTAATAAACAATGTTGTATATCTTCGACATGTATATGCTTCTATCGCTCGATTAGTTCATTTGAGCGATTTTGTATCACCTTTTCCACAAGGGAAATTTTGTAATAAAAAACTTTTTTTTGTAATTACTAAAAAAAAAACATTAGTGAGGTAAAGTAGGGCTTGCTATGGCCCTGTTTAGCCCCACTAATGTTTTTTTTATAAGTTTTGTTAATCGTCGCTATATAGAGACATTTACCAATGTCGCTATATAGCAACCTTTACTAGTGTTGCTATATAGCGACGTTTGATAGCGTCGCTATATAGCAACCATTCTTTTACAATGCTTATAGCGACATAAATAACAACCTTTACGTCCGTTTAAAAAAAAATTAATGTAAAAAATATCGGTATTTTCTTCGAAAAAGGGTCTATGCCTTGTAGTGCCTATTTCAAGATTTCATGTAAATATAAGATCTTGTCTCAAGGTTTCGTGTCATAATGGTATCCAATATTAACCATGAACTCAAATAGCATTGACTTATCAATAATCCATCACCATGTGTAACCCCAACGGTGGGTACTGGTTCAGGCTCCTCCCCATACATCCGCAGGTGATGCATGATAATACGACATTGATGTCGTACTTCTCGCTTGCAATGAGTGCAATGATAATACAACCTCTCCGTAAGCCACTCTGTGCTCCCAGGCATTGGCGCATCATCTGACGATCGTCCCTTCCATCAGTACGCTTCCAAAATCACAACATGAGTTGCAAGGAAATCTATTAAGATCCAAAAAATAGCCACCCATGAGCTTCTTTTCCCTCTTCTAACAATAAGTGCCCTGAACCATCGCTATATAGCAACTTTTTGCTTTGTTCTCTCACTATATAGTGATGCTTTGCCATGTTCTGTGACTAAGCAGTGATGCTTAAACCCGAAACCCCGAGCAACGCTCTCTTTAGCATCTCTATTGTGGGAAAATAAAAAATCTCTTCTCCCACTTTATATTCGACGACCTCGCTTTCCTCCTCTCTATTCTCCACTCCTCACCACTACTCAGCCCCTCTCCTAACACTTGTGCTCCCTCTCCACCCTTCTCCCTCTTTGCTTGTGTGAAAAGAAGTTTTTCAAGAAGGTGAGTCTCTTTAAGCAATGTAGGTTCATTTTTTGTGAAATTTCGTTTGTAAGTATTGAAGCATGTTTCTCCTTGTATTGCTAAGGCTATGTGCTAGTTTTCATGCTTGATTTTCAAGGGTTAAAGACAAAAAACAAGATTTTGTGAAAGAAAGAAGACTCACCTCGTCTCTTTTTGGTATTTCTCTTCCTCCTCTTTCTCCTTGTTTGTAGGTTTATGCTTTCTCCTTATTTGTAGGCTTATGCTTGTCTCCTCAATCCAATCCCTTTGAGAAGTTGCTTCTCTAAACTCCTTCCTGTAACTAGTTATTTGAAAAATGGTATGTTTCCTCTGTTTTGTAGGGCCAGTCCATAAAACACCGAGCAGGACTATTCCAGGTAAGAAAGTCCTTCCTCTTTTTTCCTTTTGTTATTTTTGTTATTTGCATTGGCCTGTAGCTAGCGCCTTAAGCGCTAGCTGCAGTGATGGGTGTAGGAACCCTCTCTTTCCCTCTCTTCCCCTCTTCCCTCTTCTTTCACTCTCTTCCTCTCTTCCTTTTCTCTCTTCTTTATCCCCTCTTTCAATCTCTTTTTCCCCTCTTCCTCCTTTCCTTCTCTTCTTTTTCCCCTCTTTCAATCTCTTTTCCCCTCTTCCTTCTCTTATGTTTATGCTCTTTTTTCCTCTTCTTTTTTACCTCTTTCATCCTCTCTTTCAATCTCTTTTCCCCTCTTTCTTCTAGACTTATGTTTATGCTCTTTTTCCCTCTTCTTTTTCTCCTCTTTCAATCTCTTTTCCTCTTTTCTCCTCTCTTTCCCCTCTCTCAATCTCTTTTCATAAGCATATGTATTTGCCTATGCTTATGCTTTCTCTCTTTTTCTTTTATGCTCATATGCTCATGCATAAGCATAAGCATATCCTTTCTTTTATTTTCTCTTATGCTTATGCTCTTTTTCCCTCTTCCTTCTCTTATGCTTATGCTTATGCATGAGCATATGTCTCCTTCTCCTTCCCCTTCTCTTTTCCTCTCTCTTTCCCCCTCTCTTTCCCCTCTCTCAATCTCTTTTCATAAGCATATGTATTTGCCTATGCTTAAGCTTTCTCTCTTTTTCTTTTATGCTCATATGCTCATATGCTCATGCATAAGCATAAGCATATAATTTCTTTCCTTTTCTCTTATGCTTATCCTCTTTTTCCCTCTTCCTTCTCTTATGCTTATGCTTATGCATGAGCATATGTCTCCTTCTCCTCTTTTCCTCTTTTCCTCTCTCTTTCTCCCCCTCTTTCCCCTCTTTCGATCTCTTTTCATAAGCATATGTTTTTGCCTATGCTAAAGCTTTCTCTCTTTTTCTTTTATGCTCATATGCTCATGCATAAGCATAAGCATATGCTTTCTTTCCGTATCTCTTATGCTTATGCTCTTTTTCCCTCTTCCTTTTCTTATGCTTATGCTTATGCATGAGCATATGTCTCCTTCTTCTCTTTTCCTCTTTTCCTCTCTCTTTCTCCCCCTTTCCCCTCTTTTGATCTCTTTTCATAAGCATATGTATCTGCCTATACGTAAGCTTTCTCTCTTTTTCTTTTATGCTCATATGCTTTCTTTCCATATCTCTTATGCTTATGCTCTTTTTCCCTGTTCCTTCTCTTATGCTTATGCTTATGCATGAGCATATGTCTCCTTCTCCTTCTCCTTCTCCTCTTTTTCTCTTTTTTGCTCTCTTTCTCCCCCTCTTTCCCCTCTTTCGATCTCTTTTCATAAGCATATGTATTTGCCTATGCTTAAGTTTTCTCTCTTTTTCTTTTATGCTCATATGCTCATGCATAAGCATAAGCATATGCTTTCTTTCCGTATCTCTTATGCTTATGCTCTTTTTCCCTCTTCCTTCTCTTATGCTTATGCTTATGCATGAGCATATGTCTCCTTCTCTTATGCCTATGCCTATGCCTATGCATGTCCTTCTCCTTCTCCTTCTCCTTTCCTTCTCTTCTTTTTTCCTCTCTTTTGCTCTTCTTTTCATAAGCATATGCCCATGCCTATGCCTATGCATGTCCTTCTCCTTTCTTTCTCTTCTTTTTTCCTCTCTTTCTCTCTTCTTTTCATAAGAATATGGCTATGCCTATGCCTAGAGGATTACCAAAAGGCGAGCGACAAAAAGCGAGCGAGCCAAAAAAAGCGAGCAATAAAAAACAATAAAAGATTTATAAATCCTCCATTTCAGTAGCAAAAAATAATAACTTATTCAAAAGTCCATATGTTTCCTCAATGCTAGAAGGTTAAATATGCATATAACTTTCTAAGCCACTAACACTAATTTCACATCATCCATGAGAAAGTTTGTATGTTCAATTTCCAATTCATTGTTTGTATTGAAGACAAATCCTACAGTAATTGCAATCAAGTTCTCTCTTTCCACTAGAGTAATTGAGATCATCAATGCAACCTTCTACATAGGTGGGGTGTTTCCAAGGACTCCTTGCATGGATTAGTCTAGATTCCATGCATATGTAAATGCTTGGCTTTTTTAACTCTGTTCACTCTTGGAATGAAACCCATGTTTCTTTATTACTGGAAAAATATCCTTTCCTAATGATTTATTCTTAGCTCCCACTAATCTAACCAATGCAACAAATTAACCACAAATTCATATTTTGGTGCATTAAATTTTACTAGATGGTGCACAAAGACATGATAATCATCTAAAGTACGCCTTGCCATTTGATTTGATATGTAAAATGACCCTGTTTGGACTTGTAAATCAAAAGATACAAGGATGTAATGCACTCCCTGTTTTGGCCCAAAAGAGGGCATTTTCACATCCCTATATTTTTGCAAGATGTCAACATATGATTTTTTTGGCCTAAAAGATGAGTTTTTAACATCCCTACATCTTTTTATTGTCAAATATAAATGGCATAATGTTACATATCAAATCAAATGACAAGGCATGATTTAGATCAATATCATGCCTTTTTGCACCATCTAAAAAAATTGTGTGCATCAGAATATGTATTTTGTGAGATTCTATCCAATTTTTTGCACCAAGTTTAAAGCAAGGTTTCCCATAATGGGGAGCGAGAAGACACTATTTATTTTGGCAAAAAAAACCCCAAATTTAACATCCTTTACCTTTTAATTGCACTCTGGGAATCACTCTTCATAAACCCATAAAGCATGTGCAAGCAAGCATGTATTAAAAATTACCCCTAACTTGCAATTTACATTTTGTCATGTAAATGATTGAACCCATGTATGTGTTTACATTTTAAAATATCTACATATATAAATCACATTAAGTTGCTATTTTATAAATCCCCTCATGCACGCAAACAACATGTAAGTCCCCCCACTAAAAAATACCCCATCTTCAACTATCCTATGACATGTTAGTCACCGCTGAGACACACTACATCTAAGGACTAACCCAACCCCAATGCACAAAAATGGTATGTTACATGTTTATGAGTGACCCCCCATGATAATTGCCAAACCCAAATGGGGTCATGTTACAATAGTCCTTAACTTTAGACTACTTAATTTCAAGAAATGTGACACATAACCACTCTCTTGAATACTTTATACTTCAAGCAATTATTTTATTAAAAACTTAGATTCTTTCTTTGCTTGCTTGATTTTCCAATCACTTCAACTAATTGTCGCTCGCTTTTTTAAACTTGCTCGCTTTTTCTCGCTTGCTCTATTGACTGCCTCCTATGCCTATGCCTATGCATGTCCTTCTCTTTCTCCTTCTCCTTTCTTTCTCTTCTTTTTTCCTCTCTTTTTCTCTTTTTTTCATAAGCATATGCCTATGCCTATGCCTATGCCTATGCTTATGCTTATGCATGAGCATATGCTCATATGCTTATGCATAAGCATAAGCATATGCTTTCTCAATGTATTCTCTTATGCTTTGTTAATGTATTCTCATATGATTTCTCAATGTATTCTCTTGTTTTTTGTTTTTTGTTTTCGTGTTTGTGTCTACGTTAGACATGGGATCACGTCGCACATCCGATGAGTACAAAAACCCTCGTAGGAGTAGACATAATGATCTCTATTCTCTAGAGGACTTTGATTTTCCTTAAGTGACACCTTAGGGGCCTACCCCTGCAACTACCCATGGCCCACTGACTCCTCTCAGATGTAGCACTGCGACTACCCCTCGGGGAACTCCTTTGCTAGGAGCCCATGGCTTTGTCGGGAGTCCTGATGAGTTTATGGCACAGATGACCGATGAGGAGGTAGCAAGATTCTTCTCGCTGCTATTCTAGAGGACCTTAGCAATTCCCTCTCCTACATCGACGGCTGGACCTACTGCCCAGCCGTCCCCTGGTGACCCTTGGACCGAGGGGTCATCACTTGGGCGTGCCCATCATAAGGGAAGGAAGAGTAGGAGGGATTGCTTATGTTGTGCTGACTCGAGAGATGTAGACAAGTCAGCACACTCACATCCCTATAGGTCTCCACTTGGTCCTAAGACCCAGTAGCAATCAAGTCCCTTACCTTCTCCTACTCCCACTGCTACTCGCTCCGAAAGTGCTCGCACAAGCACCACTCACTCTGCCACTACCATGAGTCCTCCTTACCTAGTCGAGGACCTGTCCTGTCGAATCACGGCTGATGGGCCACCACTTCAAGAGCAGCATTGCTACTGATTGGTGGTATCAAGATGACCAAAAGAAGCATGCGATCATCGATGAATTGAAAGCAAAATACCCTAACCCCCCAAATTGGGAGTTCAATGAGAATTACATGTGAGAGCACATGGGTTTGGTCTTGAAGCATTGTAGATCAACCTTGTGTACTTCCATCACAAAGGGGAGGGCTAAACCCACCTGGGTAGACAAAGGTGATTGGAAGTTTTTCAAGAAGTAGGACAAGGACCATCCCAAAATGTTCGAGGTATTGTTCTATTTGTTTTACTACATATTACATGCACTTTATCTAACTCTCGTAAATTGGGTTCACAGTAAGTTGCAATGGGTCTCCTTCCTACAGATGCAGAGACGAGACGCGTGTTTCACGTAGGAATAAAGCCGTGGTTTATTGAGTAGGAGGCAATGGGAGCAATGATCGATTGGGCGCTGAGGTGGCTGCTCGCATGGTATAAGTGTACTCCTACTTGTAATCTCACTTTTTAAATTGTTTTATTCTTTAAGTTTCAATCTAATTTTCAATTAATATGGTTTCACTCAGAGAGTAAAAGCTCGAGCGTCCCATCACCAGAGGCGAGCGGTGATGAGGGTTAGGGATCAAGCACAACTCATGAGGGTCAAGGATCAGGTGCAGCTCACAAGGGCGAAGGATTAGGCCAGCAAGACGAGGATGACAATGATTCGAATGAGCAGCAATAGTAGTAGTAGTTTGCATATACTTCGCCATGTATATCCTTTTATATATCGGCTCGTTTGAGTGATTTTGTATCACCTTTTAGAAAGGGTAATTTTGTAACAAACAATGTTGTATATCTTCGACATGTATATGCTTCTACCGCTCGATCAGTTCATTTGAGCAATTTTGTATCACCCTTTTCGCAAGGGAAATTTTGTAATAAAAAACTTTTTTTTGTAATTACTAAAAAAAAAACATTAGTGGGGCAAAAAAGGGCTTGATGTGGCCTTGTTTAGCCCCACTAATGTTTTTTTCTAGTTCTGTTAATCGTCGCTATATAGCGACGTTTACCAATGTCGTTATATAGCGACATTTATTAGCATCACTATATAGCGATGCTTATATAGCGATCATTCTTTTCCGATGCTTATAACGATGTAAATAATGACCTTTGTGCTCATCAAAAAAAAAAAAAGTGTAAAAAACGTCGGTATTTTCGTCAAAAAAGAGCCTATGCCTTGTAGTGTATATTCTTTCAATAGAAATGAATCAATATCTTAATTTTTATTACTTATTCTTATAGTTTCTTTTAAATGAATATTTTATATTCTTTTGATAGAGTGTGATTGAATGCCAATTAATATATTGCATGCTTGAATGTGTTTTTTAAAGGATATGTGTTGTTTTTTATAAAATGTGTATTACAGTATGTTTCTATTGTATACTCAAATTAGTTTTTTTGCATTTTATTTTTGGTAACTTCAAAAGCATGGTGCACGGCAAGATTTGGTCATATGTGACAGAGATACAAAAAGTACGTGCCTTGATTTCTTTCTTGCAATGTAAATATTGTGGACATAAGTTCACAAGTGGTTCTACTCGCATCAAACAACATTTTCTCACAATAGGTAGTAATGTTGGAGCTTGCACATGCACTGTATTTGATGTTCTTCCATTATGCAAATCATATTTAGAGAAAGTGAAGAAAGTGGTTCCGACCCTAATAAGAAATTGTTCAAATCAACAAGATGTGAGCGATGAGGTTGATGAGACGGTTGAAGAGAAGCACCAATAAATGCGAGGAGTGTATCCATACATGAAGGTGATGTAGATATGCTAGCAAGTGAGTCGCAAGTGGGTTTTGATGCGACTAATGCCTGTCAGGTAAAGAAGAGAAAAAAGGGAGAACAATCTTCTATGGAGGATGGATTTCTTTGACAACAAGTGCATGAAGAGCAATTAAGATGGATAGAAGAATTTGTTGAAAATGGTATACCATTCAATCTCATGAGAGATGACACATGTCATAATGCCTTAAAATCATGTGCTAGACTAGGATTTATTTTGCCAGATTATAATAAAATGCATACGGATCATCTTGATAGAGTCAAACAAACTGTGGTGGATTGCTTGAAAAAAAGATATTGGACTTTATTTCTACATATGGGTGCACTCTTGATTTTGATGGATGGACTAGCAAGCAGGCCAGACCCTTAATAAATGTAATGTGCATTACTCCCAAGGGAACTATGTTTTTGGAGAGTATTGATACGTCTTTAAAAGAAAAAACTTCAACATACATTGTAAAAATATACGAAAGAGCAATTCGGTTGGTGGTAGTGAGAATGTTACTGTATTAGTAACAGATAATGCATCGAATTACAAGACCGCGGGGGAGATGGTCATGGAAAAGTATCCCACTCTGACATGGGTGCCATGTGGCACTCATATTCTCAACTTATTGTTGAAGGATATTGGACAATTGCCATTTGTGCAACCAGTACTGCAAGATGCTAATGCCGTAGTGAGTTTTATAAAAAGTCATAAGTATTCAAAGAGCACTCTCTGAAGCAACTTCGGCAATTTTGTCAAACTAGATTTGCCACTTCATTCCTAGTTCTTGCTAGATTGTTAGAAGTGCATCAAGCTTTAGTCGAGGTTGTTGCTAATAGATGATGGGTGAATTGGCTTGAGAAAAAAGATGCAGTACGCAATACCAGGCTCTAAATGTGTGCATCTTGTACAATCATCTCTATTCTGGAAAAATGTCAAAAGAATAAAAGAAGGTGTAGAGCCATTTGTAACAATATTGAGGATGGTCGACGTTGATGCCTGTGTTATGGGTAAAGTGTATTGGAAGATGTTAGAAGCAATACGACAAGTTAAAGAATTTGTGCGCTTTGCACCTAGGGAGAAGCAATAAGTGGTATATTTGTCCGATAAGAGATGGAAGCGTTTGCAATACATTCACAATATCAAATGCATGCTCAATCACAAAATCCTGAAGTCATAAGTAACTTTCAAGAGGTTTGTAAAAACTTACTTCCGGGAGATCAAGGAAAATTGGCCTACCAGCAAGGAGTGAGGTATACAAATCGGAGAAGGCTCTTTTGGAGATCCTTGGAATCTTGATGCTATTAAGACGACTATTGCACCTACTTGGTGGAAGGAATATGGTGGAGAGACATTGGAGTTGCAAGACATTAGAGTTACAACATGTTGCAACTCGTGTGCTCTCTATTGCTGCATCATCGGGTCCATGTGAGTGAAATTGCAGTGCATACGATTTTATTCATTCTAAGAGACGCAATCGCTTAAAGCCATCAAGAGTTGCAAATTTGGTATTTTGCTTTGGAAATCTACGATTGTTGAAAGGATTCAATGTTGTGGCTAGGGAAGCAAGCGAAGTTGTTGTAATGAGAATTGCTAGCCAACAATTGACTACAGAATTAGTTGCTAAGGGTGCATTCAACGAAGAGGAAGATGAGCTTGAGCTACTCAATGACAATAGCTCAGTCAAAGAGATAGACGATATTGTACCTATGTTGAATACAATATAGAGTGATAGAAGAATATGATAGGTGATAGAAGCAATGGATGAAGCTCTAATTATATCGGATATAATGTTGTATGCAAGGGGATGGATGGGAGAATATGTCAAGCGATGGAAGAGCGCATATGATCATATCCATCTCGTCTCCTTTTGTACTTGAAAGCTAGAACCTTGTGGGCTACAAGTGATGTTGTGTTGTAATAATTGAGATTGTGGATGATTTTGGTATACATGATAGTTAGAGAGACAACCTTGTGACTTGCAAATACTTTCAAGGTAACATCGAAGGCAACATCGAAAAAGTTGGAAAGAATAATTAAATATGCACAATCAAATTTTATATTTTCAAGTCTCAACGGTTGATCCAACTATTATGTGCACTAATTTACATCGATATATTTCAATATTTTTGCATTAACTTTACAAGTTCACCTAATTCATTGAAACCACTTAAATCACTTATACATCGCTTAGTCCACTTAGATCATTTAAGTCACTTAAATCACTTAAATCACTTAGTCCACATAAATCACTTAGTCCACTTAAATCACTTAAGTCATTTATATCACTTAGTCCACTTAAATCACTTAACTCAATTATATCACTTGAACCATCATTGCATAAGAAGTTGGAGAATGATAAATATTATACAATGAAACAAATGCACTTAACGTAGATCATTATATTTGAAGAAGAGGATTATAAAGTTATATATGATGTTTACAATGCACATAATTATGTAGTAGGATCCACATCTGCCGTTCCCTGAGTGCTTGGTCCTACACCCTGCAAATCTATATTAGTGAGGTCCTCAAAATCAAAAATGTCGATATGCTGAACTACATCTAAATCTTCAAAGGCATTTCTATAGCGTGCAAGCTCAGACTCCAATGTCTGTATGTGTGCTTGCAAGTCCTTAATCTCTTTAGCTTGTGATGCAACGTGATTTTGTAACTCCTCAGCAGTAACACATTGTTGATGGAGAGGTATGGCAGATGTGGCCAAGTCAACAAGATCATTGTGTGCCTAGGGAGTTAGCATGCAAGGTCTCTGAGACATAGGCTCTCTGTTCTCTATCCTTGCTCGCTTGTGCTCTGTAGGATGTCCCTTTCTTGTTCCTAACAAGTGATGCTTGTCATTCCAATCCACGCATTGATGCAAGACATCGTAGACATACACCTGTTGAATGAAATACATGGGTATTTGCTGGTTGTTGGGGATGCTTCCTTCTACCTCTGTGAATTGTTGGAAGGGGTATGGAAGATCTTGGAAAAAAGGGATATAGGGAAAGACATGTTGTGGTTGATGTACTAGTTCATACGCATGGTTTGGCTGCACTAGCGCTTGCAGTTGCATTGGGTGGAATGCGGCATGTGACTAGGGATGTGGGTGCATTGGTGCTTGTGGTTGCAGTGGATGCAATGCGGCATTTGACCGGGGGGGTGGGTGGATTGGTGCTAGTGGTTGTGGTTGTGCTTTGGGGCATGGGTGCATTGATGGAAGGGAGGTCAAGGTAGCTCCTTTGCCTTTGTAACCTTGCCACACATTCTTGATGTACGTGACCCTCGCATCTATAGCAAGACCCACCCTGGCATCTACAGCAAGACCCTCCCAGTTTGTGTCACATGATTTTATGTCTTGATCTATTTGACCAAGGCATCATCAACCCTCCATTGCTAAGTGGTAAAAATCCTGATCTATAAACTCTACTGTGAAAACATCTAGAAATTGGTCATGCAAGGTCCTCCCTCCATGCTCTGCCATTGGCCTCACCAGATTCTGTACACTGCTTTCACCATTTTGGAAAGATGTCTCAATGATGTCTTGATCGACATTCATTAAGAAGTGTACATCCTCGTTTTTCAGCACCTTCCTCTGAATCTTAGTGAGATCAGGTTGCTAACACTTCCTCTTCTCACCTATGTGAGCCATCTCATATGCCATAAGCTGTAACATAGAATTCAAAAAATAATTCAGTGCTAGGTGCTATAAGAAAATCATTAAGCCATAACAACTAACAATGCAATCAGTCTAAGAAATTTCCTAGATATAACCTCTCAACTCAAGCTCACGTCATGTAACAGACTATAGAAAATCAAAACACAAAAAATAAGTGTGTAACCTGCACAAAAATGACCTAGGTATAACCTAATCGTGGACTTCACCATCTAACACTAGGCTTCAGCTACAACACACAACTATCAAGGGATAGTTGAGTGCTGGACTAAGTGTCTAAGAGCAAATCGCATGATATCTAACTTAGACTACAACACACAACTATCAAGGGACAGTTGAGTGCCAGACTAAGTGTCTAAGGGCACATCGCATGATATCTAAATTAGACTACAACACACAACTATCAAGGGATAGTTGAGTGCCAGACTAAGTGTCTAAGAGCACGTCACATGATATCTAACTTAGACTGCAACACATAACTATCAAGGGATAGTTGAGTGCCAGACTAAGTGCTTGAAAACATCTCTAAACTTAGACTGTAACACACAACTCTCAAGGGAGAGATGAGTGCCAGAATAAGCATCTATGAAAACATCACTAAGCTTGGACTGCAACACACAAGTCTCTTAAGAGAGATGAGTGCCAGCCCAAGAGTTCCTACAAACAAACATTTTTATACAAAGTGAGACTCTGAGACTACAACACACAACTCTCTTAAGAGAGATGAGTGCCAGCCTCAAGTAAAAAACAATTATTTATATTACAATTAAAATTGCAACACACGACAAAAACAGAATGCAACACACAACTCTCGCAAGAGAGATGAGTGCCAGCCTGTCTACACACTTAAATACAATACAAGATAAAGACTCATAAACAATTTAAAAAGACTACAACACACAACTCTCCTAAGTGAGATGAGTGCCAGTCCAAAACAAAACAAAACAAAAGAAACATTAATTACTAATGAAAGACTACAACACAAGCAAGGGTGCAATAAGGTACCTATGATGAGAGCTGGTAGGTATGGAAGTAAGCAAGAGGTAGCAGGCAGCAGGCAAGTAGGTGGCAGGGCTGGCAAGCAAGTGGCTGAGGTGGCAAGGAAGATAGGTGGATGTATTTGTACGAATACCAAAAATGGCAGTGGTTGCAAGTTTATACTATGTATATTTGTACGAATAAACTGAGCTATTCATACGAATAACCTATTCGTACGAATAAAATATCAAAAAAAGTTTGAAACGTCTTAAATTTAAAAAAACGCCCGAATTAATGCAACTTAGGGGGAACTTAGGTTAGATATAGGGACGAGATAAACATCCTTTGTAAAAATTGTTGTCCCTCACATACTCTTGAAATAGTGGAGACATGATGGCAAGGGATCATATTTTTTGTCCCAAAGATTTGAGATCAAGTGTTTGGATTCTCAGTGCTTCAACAAAGCACTTGGCCATGGGGCATTGTTAGATGTATGAACAGAACAAATAATACAAAGCAATTTTTCATTCATTGTGTTTAATCGTTTGAACCTTTGAATTGATGGCTCTCTATGGTGTATGAAGGAAAAATTTATAAATATTTGTGATTTTAAATCTGTGCTGCCTAGTATGCTTCGAATAGCATACTACATAATATGATGGATACTGTCAGAATTACAATTCAAGTGGAGGGTCTCTACAAACATCGGAAAGAGAGGGAGAGGGAGAGGGAGAGGGAGAGGAAGAGAGGGAGAGGGACAAAAAGAGAGGAAAAGGGAGGGGTAGAGGGAGACAAAAAGAGAGGGAGAGAGGGAGAGGGAGAGAAAGTGAGGAAGAGGGAGGGACAAAGGGAGACAAAAAGAGAGGGAGAGGGAGACAAAAAGAGAGGAGAGGAAGAGGGTGGGGTAGAGAGAGATAGAAAGGGATGGGTAGAGAAGGAGAGGGAGAGGCAAAGGGAGAGGAAGAGGGAGGGGTAGAGGGAGACAAAAAAAGAGAGAGAGGTGGAGGGGGAAGGAGAGGGAGACAGAAAGAGAGAGAGAGGAAGAGGGTGGGGTAGAGGGAGAGGGAGAGGGAGAGGGAGAGGGAGAGGGAGAGGGAGAAGCAAAGGGAGAGAGAGAGAGAGGAAGGGGCCAGGCAAAGAGAGAGGAGGGGACAAATTTATTTTTATTGTTTTTATTTTTAGGGCAATGGCCCTTTTATATAAAGTACATTACTAAATGTCATTTTCACATTCATTGTTCATGGTCCTATTTCTCACAGCCTTCTTTTTCATCTTCCCAAGCATCCTTCTTTTTCCACATCCTTCTTTTTTGTCTCCCTAAGCATCCTCCCACACTCATGGGTTCCCCTTGAGAAGACTATGACCATTGGATTTCATCTACTCATTCTCATTCCTTAGCAGACCAAATTTACTCAATCTTTTGCAAGCCACTTGATCTCGAATCACACTTGAGATCTTTCCTTCCTGCCAATAATCCCTCTCTTGAGTTTATAGATAGAATTCTCCGTGGGAAATTTGTCATGATTGCTACCTCCCCTCACCAATGGGTCCCATTGGACATTCTGAGGTCTCTTGATGAAAGCCATGACTTCAAGAAGACTCTTTCTAGGGCCATGGAGAATGCCCCTCTCTCTCTCTATGAGTATGCTATTCCCCTCGAGGATGCTTTAGATTCTCCCATTGATTTGATACAGAGAGATGTGACCATTACCATTCTCCTCACAACTTGCAAGTTTGATAAGGATGTCGAACAATAGCCTGAGGGTCCTTCTGCATCCACAAGTGGCGGAGTAGGTCCACATCCACAAATGGTGGAGCGGATGAGGTGAACCTAGACATAGAGCCCGAGGAGCATGCAATAGACCTAGCTGAAGAGCAAGCTGAGAGCTAGGTCATCCTATTAGCTTATCCAAGATGTGTATACCCAACCTCCACATATAATCCTAATGAGGCAACAACTAAGCCACACCTCGCATTGGTCGATCCAATCTCTATTGAGGGTGAGGAATACCTTACCGTCTTAGAACTGATGGAAGAAACCGGTCTTCGTGAGGATGAGGTGCTATGCCAACTTGCAAATGATGCCTCTGATGATTCCATTAACTTCAGTGCTGCTCCCATAGATCCAAAGGTCAATGAGGTAGCATACTACGATGACTCTAGCCTTAGCGATTTAGAGGCAATCCGCCTCACACAAAAAGTGATTGAGGATGTCAAGCCAGAGTATTAGATGTCTAATGAAGAATTCCTAGATTTGCAGAGAAAGTTGTTCGGGGACAAAGAGGATTGTGATCATTAAAAACATCTGAATCATATTGTGAGTTTTTAGGTCCAAAAATACAAGATAATATTCCTACCTGGAAATTTTAGGATTTGAACAGATCATTTCTTTTTTGGATTTTATGGGACCCCATGTACTCCAAATGACCCCAAACTTCACCATATGACTGATCATGTCTAGAAGGACCTTGGAAGCACAAAATCCAACATCGTGCAACCAGGGCCAACTTTTTGAACCCTAGAATTTTCAGGTGATTTTTCAAACTAGGATTTATCCTGCCATAAATATGCTTTCATGTAATCAGAAATCAAGGTTTAGGTTGTTGATGTGATATGTTTATTCTAGGATATTTTGTGGGTTGATGAAAATGCAAGGCACAAGGGCGGAAGCAGAGGACCTTCTGCAGGAGGATTTACTTCAATTGGTCACTATATTGATCAAGTTCAAAAGCACATTTTGATCTTTCATCGACAATTATCACTCGAAGGAGAATTGAAAATTATGAAGTTTAGGGTCCTTAGTCGGATGGTGAAGATGAAGCCTATCCATCACACAGCAGATCATGCTGTTTTGATAAAGCATAGCGTTGCTTTGTTTTTGTTCTCAGACACATGATTCAGACCCCTCCATAGTAGTGGGTGTCAATGATCCCCAAGATATTGATAAAGAAATCATTCAACCCACTCTTCTTAGACAAGCCAAAGAGGGTGCAAAACCTAGCAAAAAGAAGCGTAGGCTAGAGTGAAGCGTGCCCTAAAGGGCTGATCCTTGTAAACTCTTTTTGAATTAATAAAGCATGCCCTAGAGTGAAGCATGCCCATGCCCTAAAGGACTGATCCTTGTAAACTCTTGTTGAATTAATAAAGAATACAATTTTCAGTTGATTTCTTTCTTTGTTATTATTTCCTTTCTTTGAATTGTATGTAAGTTAAATAGAGAAAGACAAATTATTATTATTATTTTCATATTGCATGTAAAGAAATTGAAGATTGCAATGAAAAAGACATAGACAGTCACTACAAAGAATATAAAAAAGGACACTTTATTATATTCATAGGAGCAATATACAATATTGAGAATATGATTACCCAAGCCACAATACATACAACATCTCTAGCCATCACCCAAGGTGTAGTAAATAAAACAACCCTAAGCACCCTTGGGTTTCCTAAGGTATATGATGAACTGCATATCTTTGTCAGACACGGTGACCCTCTTCCTGTGGATGGCAGCCAGCTAGGTATCATCCATGAGGTCTATCCAGTAGGCCTCAGTTGCATGCTGCAAACTAAGAAGGGCATCTGTTGAAATACACCAAGGGGACTCCACTATCCCTGCCCTGTACCACCTAGACATTGCACTTTGGTTGAGGTCCCATATGACCTCACACACTACCTTTGCAAAGCTCGCCTTTGGGATGAGGATCTCCACAAACTTTTGGTACTTCTATATCTCTTGAAGTGCCACATTGCCTGGTTTAAACCTATACCTCTTCACTGGAGGAGGACCTCTTTGGCCTTGATGTACTAGTGGATGTTGTCCTCTCCCTCAGGCTGGATGGCACTGTGGCTGTTGTGCTCTCCCTAGGACTAGACGACAAGGTGGTTATTGCTCTGCATGCTTCTTTGACCTTTGCTCCTCACGTCTTTTTTGGGTCTCTTCATTCTCTGATTCCATCTCCTCCGTATCTTCTTGGGGATTCTGTGGCTTTCGCACTGGAAGCTTTTGATGGGGGTGTTCTAAGGAGGGGGGTTGAATCATTGTCACTAGAGGAGCTCCAATCGGAAGAGGAAACTACTGTAGTAGTGAGCTTCTTCGCCTTTTGCTTTGTCTTGGCCATGGGGGATGGACAAAGAGGGAGAGAGGGTGCGAGAGTGAGAGAGGGGGATGGGGGATCAGGGGCAAGTGGGAGGGGGTGTTGGAGCATGGGAGGGGAGAACTCTTAAAACAATGAAATGAAAATCACACCCAATTCCTTTATATAGGGCCCAAAACCCTAATTTTTGAAAATACTTGTTTTCAACATAAACTCGTAGAACATGAACTTGGCACAACCTTGAGCTCAACATAACCTCCAAAAGCATAGAATTGGTGCAACCTAGATCTGGAAACCTATAATTAACATCGAACAACTTAAAATTTTCCTTTTCTTTGCATTGATACGCTGACTTTATTGCATATCACCTAGCTAAAATTACAAATAAATTTTGAAATTTATGAATGGGCATCCACATTGGAAGAGTCTACACCATCAAATAAACAACACAAATCACATCAAAATACTACAGACATTGTTAAACTATCAAATGCAAACATATGAAACACTTGAATGAACAATACCTGATTCTTGAAACAGAGATCTTTGGAGAAAAACATGATCAAACTTGTTCTCCTCACTGGACCCTCTTGTATTAGAGGAGGCTGAAGTAGATGGATCTTACTCTAGAACAAATAATATGCTGCCAAACATCTCGAAATATATTTCAAAATAGAAAATTATACATAGTAAGAGTGTAAAGACTTCTTTTTACTATTGCACTATTCTTTCTTGTAAGAAAGCCTCTATGAGCTCACTTTTCATGAAAATTATTTCAAATGTAAAAAAAACAAAAACTTGTGAATGAATAGTACCTGATTCTTGAAAAAATGTGATCAAACTTGTTCTTCTTGATGGCCCCTCTTGTATTCCATGAGGTTGAAGTTGATGGATCTTGCTCCAAAACAAATTATATGCTCCCAAACATCTCAAAATCTATTTCAAATAATCTTTTATAGAAAACTACATAATGTAAGACTGCAGTGACTCCTATTGCACTATTCTTTCTTGTAAGAAAGCCTCTATGAGCACACTTTTCATGAAATTTCTTTCAAAACAAACAAATCTTTCAGCATTTTCAAACAATGTAGTAAAAGAAATCAACACAACTACACAAAACGAACTACAAACTAGTTGTTTATTCAAAACTTCATCGTTGAATCTAAAATCTCGTCATTTCCATCGTCTTGTGTTGCTCCAAGATATCTCACCTCAACATCCATGAAAGCTACTTGGATAGATCCCAAAACTTTACAATTTCTTCGAAATCATGTCCCCTTACAGACCAGTGTTGAGAGATGGGCAAAAGAAAGATTGATTTTCATGCATAAGCAATGCAATGCCTGAAAATCAATCTTCTTTCATCTTTTCTTAAAGATACTCATCCAGTATCTCCTTCTAAGCTCAAAACACCTTGCATCATTCATGGTTCATCCAGAACAATGATTGCCTCGAGTTTCTACATGAAAATGATTTGAGATCACAAGAGAATCTTAGATGAGAGAAGAAGTGGTAGGATTTGAAAGAAAAGCACCCAAGATAGAGCAAGAAGAAGGTAGGGTGAATCTCCTTCAAAAATCTTGGAAGTTTTGAAAGAATGAAAGTGAAATGGGAGGGAAATGCAAGGAAAGAAAGGAAATGACAAGATTTTGGCATGAGATTCCATCCCATGATAGGGAGAACAGAGAAAGAAGCTTCTCGCTCAAAAGAAACGAGCAAATTTGAAAAAAAGGTTAGAGCAAGAAAAGTTCGAAATGGAGCTCAAAAATGAGGGAGAGGGAAGAGAAATGAGAGAGAATGAGAGGAGTCTGGTAGTTGGATGGGAGGATTTGGTTTCAGGACAAATGGTGCCAGTTTGAAGGGAAACTAGGTTTTTCACATTGGTTACAGTTCAAAAACGTGATGGAAGAGTTGAGGTAGCAAGTGGGAGGCCTACATCAAACTTTGGTCCATTTAAATAAAGAAATAAGAAAGTTAGGCCCTTTTCAATATTCTATTGCCCTCCACTAGCCAATATTATACTCAATTTAATTCACCTCATCCTTCGATGTCACTAGCCCAAGGGCTCTCTTACAAGGGCCCCTTTTTTAGTCCAAATTTTTTGTAATGCTTGAGAGTTGTGCGATGCAGTCTAAGTCTGATATCATGCGATGTGCTCATGACACTTAGTCTGGCACTCAATTGTCCCTTGATAGTTATGTCTTGCAGTTGAAACCTAGTGTTAAATGTGAAGAAATGATTAGTTAGTGTTACACACTCAGTGTCACACAACAACTAAATTTTTTGTGATTTGATTTACTGTAGTCTGTTACATGAGTTGAGTTTAAATTCATAGGTTATACCTAGGTCATTTTTTGAATTTGTTGCATTGTTAATTGTCATTGGTTGTTCAGTTTTTTTATCATACCTGGCACTAAATTCATTTTTGAATTTTGTGTCACATCTTGTTGCATACTAGATGGCTCACGTGGGTGAGAAGAGAAAGTCTCAGCATCTTGATCTCAGTCGAGCTTAGAAGAAGGTGATGAAAAATGAGAATGTGCACTTCTTAATGAATGTCAATTAGGACATCATTAAGACAACTTTCAACAATGGTGAAAGCGGTGTATAATCTTTGGCTACGATCGTGGTAGAGCGTGGACCCTACGTGAACGATTTCCAGAGGTTTTTCTAGAAGAATCTGTAGATTAATTCATGCAACACTTCACCTTGGAGAATCGACGATGTCTTGTTCAAATAGATTGAGACATCACCTCTTGTGACACGAAGTGGTAGGGTCTCACTGTAGAGCCAGGGTCGCATACATTAAGAATGTGTGACAAGGTTTCAAAGGCAAAGGAGCTGCCTTTTCCTCCCTTCCACCAATGCACCCACGCCCCCAAGTACCACTGCAGCCACAAGCATCACTGCAACCATGCCGTCCACATGCATCAATGCATCCACCACAACCCATCTTCTCCTATATCCCTTTTTCCAAATTTCTTTTTGTACATGGTCTTCCCTATCCAACCCCATCATATCCATACCCACAAGCAATTCCTCCACTTATTCCACATCTCCCATCACATTCATGTCCAAATTTAATAACTTCTTTTGCACTTCCGTTCGTGCCTCTTGCCACATGCGATGACCAGTTTCCCTCCCCTTCAATATCGCCTACACCAGGAATGAACAATCCTACTAGACGTGTTGATAGGCTGCCCTCTCCATCAATCTTGGCTTCATACTTACGTGCACAAGCACCACCAATAGCACCCACACCGCATCACATGCATGAACGTGCACAAGTGGCAACACCCGTGCGACCCACACTGCTTCAATGATGTGACATTCGATTCACCCCCAATGCAACTATGGACACATGCGCATGTGGAATTGCTAGCATGTGCAATATTCTCATCTTACCATTTGATCCCCATACATTTTATGCCACAAGGTGCTAATGCACTCTGTGTCTACCGATGAGTTGAAGGCAAAAGCCTTAGAGGAAGCCACATGCTTGGGCAATGTCATATATATGGGCATCATCCGAGCTATAGGTCTAGTACATGACAATAGTCCAATGATAATATTTTTGTTTTGGAATGGAATCATTTGGAAAGATGGATGACATACCTTGGACATGACAAAAAGCGACCATCTCTAGTGGGACACATAGATGATGCAAAAATTCCTGCTAGAGAGCTCCACAAGGTCCGCCAGCATGTTTTTGATATTTTAAGTGCACTTGTATGCACTGCTAATTACATGCACCAACACAATGTCCTACATAATGATTTTCATTCGCAAAACATTATGCTACATTTCTCTGAGTCATCCGAGGAAGTGTATTTGGGCATTTGTGATTGGGGAATGATGGCACCGATAAGCACTAGCAAGCATTATCCAAGAATTACTTAGTAATAGTCCAATCCATGATTCAATGCGTATTATTTAAATATTGTTTGTGTATTTGAAATTCATGTTGGTAATATTTAAGGTGATAAGTGTCATGTTGGTACAATTTAATGAGATATTATTTAAATTTTGTTTGTATAAGAATTGATGCGATAAGTGTCATGTTCATGTTGAATTTAATTGTTTAATTCAGTATACATGATATAAAACAATTCTATCTACATTACATTTTTAGGTTAAATATGAGCAGGGAGGGAGAGAACATTCTCCCACAGGATCCTACTCAACCACAAGCACAAACGTGTGAATTAACGACAAACATCACCTGTCAGGAACAAGAAAGGGAAGTCCTATCGAGCGAAAGCAAGCAAGAGCAGAGAATAGAGGGCCCATGTCTCAAATGCCTCACGTGCTAACTTCCTAGGTACATCGTGACCTTGTTGACCTAGCAATGTTTGCCATACCTCTTCGTTAGCACCGTGTTACTGCTGAGGAGTTACAAGCTTGCCTTGCTCTCAAGCCAAAGACATTGAGGACTTGTGAGCATGCGTATTGACACATTTGATTTTAACGACCTCACCAATCTAGATTCTCAGGCTGCAAGACCAAGCACTTGGGGAACGGCAAATGTGAGACCTAGTACATCTAGCCCCGCTGAGGATTTTATGCACTAATTGTAATACAAACCGATTGTACTAGATTAAATTGCATAATGTGGATTATGCACATTATGTGGCTTATGTGGATTAAGATGGATTATGTGGACAAAGTGGATTAAGTGGATCAAGTGGATTAAGTGGACTAAGTGGACTAAGTGCATAATGTGGATTAAGCGGATTAAGTGGATTAAGTGGATTAAGTGGTTTAAGTGGATTAAGTGGTTTAAGTGGATTAAGATGGATTAAGTGGATTAAATGGGATTAAGTGGACTACGTGGACTATGTGGACTTTGTTGAAATGTTGAAATGTATTGAAGTGGATTAGTGCACATGATAACTAGATCAACCCTTGCGACTTGAATTTCGATTGCACATATATGATTGTTCTCCCCTTTTTCTCCATGTTGCCTTGAAAGTATTTGCAAATCACAAGGTTGGCTCTAGCTACTATGTATACCAAATCATCCACCATAAACTAAATAATTACAACATAACAACATAAGTCATTAGCTTTCAAGTACAAAATGAGACGAGATGGGATTGAGCATATGCGCTTTTCCATTGTTTAACATATTCTCTTATCCATACCCTCACATGCAACATACCACCCTACATATTTAGAGCTTCATCCCTTCACTTTCAAGTACAAAATGAGACAAGATGGATATGAGCATATGCACTCTTCCATCTCTTAACATATTCTCCTATCCATCCCCTCACAAGAAACATACCAACCTACATATTTAGAGCTTCATTCCTTCACTTTCAAGTACAAAATGAGATAAGATGGATATGATCATATGGCTCTTCCATCACTTAACATATTCTCCTATCCATCCCATCATGTGTAGCATACAACACTCTATATTGCATTTAACATAAATAAGATATCGTTGATCTCTTCAACTTCATTATTATCATTAAGTAGCTTAAACTCTTCTTCTTCTTCGCTAAATGCACCCTCAACAACTATTTCTATAGTCAATTGTTGCCCACCAGTAATTGTCATTACATTAGCTTCGCTTGCTGCCCTAGCCGCAACATTGAATCCTTTCAACAATGATAGATTCCCAAAGCAGAAAACCAAATCTGTATCTCTTGATGGCTTTAAACGATTGCTTCTCTTAATGAATAAAATCCTATGCACTCCAATTTTGTTCACATGCACTCAATGATGTAGCAACAGAGAGCACATGTGTTGCAACATATTGCAACTGCAATGTCTCTTCACCATATTCCTTCCTCCAAGTAGGTGCAATCATCGTCTTCATAGCATCAAGATTCCAAGGATCTCCAAAAGAGCCTTCACAGTTCATTTACCTCACTCGTTGTTGGTAGGCTAGTTTGCCTTGCCCTCTTGGAAGCAAGTTCTTACAAACCTCTCGAAAGTTAATTATGACTTCTGGATTATATGATTGAGCATGCATTTGATATTGTGGATGTATTGCAAATGCGACTCCATGGAAAGGGGTGTGCATTTACTTCCATCTCGACATGTAAATAAATCCTCGACTCACCCATGAGGAACCAATCAATCTGAAGGTGCCATTCTTTATGGTTGATCTTGACTGGAATAGTGAACCTAAAAAAGATACCCATTCCAATAAGGACTCCGATTTTCCTTGGAACATTGAAACACAGACTAAAAATGCTCAATTTTAAGACCATATCTTTGATAATGATTTGGCCATCATCCATGCCCTAATGGCGGTCGAACTTCCCAAAGTTGAATAATAGTAGAAGATCCCACAAGAAGATTGAAGGAGGACATCACCGCCGCAAAGCCAAGGCCAAACACTTCAATGAGTTCAAACAAGTCCAAATTAGGATTGTTGAGTTGTATCTTACCAAGCCAACTCCCCCAAAATCTGAGCCACCTCCTCTTGAATGGTCCCTTGATGGCTTGAAGGAGTATGCACATCAAATGAACCACTACTTGGGAGTAGTTTACTAGTGGAAAAGTTACCCCACAATTTCCAATGTAAGAATTTTCAAAAGTTTAAGCCACATGTGTGGATGAAGCTTGGTAATGAGACTTCAAAAAAAGAAAGTCCACAAGGGCCTCAAAATTTGGTTAATGCTCCTATGCCACCCAATGCCCATAGCCCATGTCAAGCTAGTTCAACACCATTAGAGGTTGATCTTTGAGAAGTGCCTATCTACTTCAAGAACTACACCAGTGGTAGTGTCCCCATAGCAATGCCAAGGCCACTAAGAGATTCTATAGCTTAAGAAACCAATAGCATTGGAGAGACTCCAATCTATGAGGGACCAGACAAAACTCTTTCAATAAATCTCTCCCTTGAAGGGGAAGAAGAGAAATTGGTATTCATTGGGAAACAACCTATACAAGAAGAGGAAACAAAGCTCAAAGCCCTCCTAATGGAATAGCGAGACTTCCTAGCATGGTCATACAAGGAGATGCAGGGAATTTCACTAGAAGTGGCAGTACACACAATACTTATTAGGGAAGGTATGTGGACCTTATTGAACAAATCCAAAATATGGCACCATGGTCTATGACGAATTGAACAAACTCTTAGATGTCGGATTCATCTATGAGATAGAGCACACTGATTGGGTTTCACCCATTCTCATTATGCCTAAATGCAACAAGCAGTTAAGAATATGCATTAACTTAAAGAATGTGAATGCCACCACAATTAGGGATCAGTATCCCCTACCCTTAAGAGAAACAGTGTTGGAAAAGGTGGCTGGATCAAAGATATACAGCTTCTTGGATGGCTTTAGCAGCTATAATCAAGTGCAAATTGCTCCTCCTATAACCAAGTGCAAATTACTCCTGTTGACCAATCAAAAACAATATTTGCTACAAAATGGGTATATTTGCCTATAGAGTCATGCCATTTGGCCTTTGTAATGCCCCAGCCACATTTCAGAGAGTCATGCTCACCACTTTCAAGTCATTTCTGAATAAGTTTTTACAGGTGTTCTTGGGTGATTTGTGCATCCACTCAAACAAAAGAGATCACTTAAAATGTCTTGAAGCAGTTCTAATCAAATGTAGGGAGTATGTAATCTCCCTAAATCCAGCAAAATGCCAATTCATGGTCACCCACGTAGTTGTTTTGGGACACATTGTTTCTAAACATGGGATTTCAACTAACATGGACAAAATCAAAATCATCATGGAATTGCCTCCTCCTACAAATTCCAGGGGCGTACATGTCTTTATGGGACATGTCCAGATGGCTCCTCTTGCTTCAAGAATTCAACTTCAAATAGTGGTCCGTAAAGGTGCCCAACACTACATTACCGATTACATGTCTCGTGTCAAGTCGCGATAAGAAGCCACTCGAGGAGAAGATGACTTGCGAGATGCCACACTATTTTAGATAGATGTTGTTCCAGATTGGTGTATAGATATCATTGGGTACTTAATGGTAGGAAGAACACCCCCTAAAATGAAAGCAGTGGATGCCACAAAACTAATTTTAAAACCTGCACCCTATCAACTCATTGCATGATAACTATATACAATGTGTAAGGACCTCATGAAATCATGCCAATCCTTAGTGAAGTCCATGAAGGCATTGCAGGATGACACTTCCACGGGAAATACAGATCAAGAAAAGTCCTCCTCATAGGCTACTGGTGGCCAACACTTTGGGCAGATGCCTATGAATATGTCAAAAGCTGTGATGTATGCCAAGGGACTACTAAACCACAAGGACTTCAACCCCCTAACAACAATTGTTGCACAAAATTCATTTGCAAGATGGGAGATTGCTTTTGTGGGTCACATCCATCCAGCAGCACGCAAGGTACATCATTGTGGCCACTAATTACTTTACCAAATGGACTCAAGCTAAAGCAATCAAAAAGGTAGATGCTAGAAGCACAGAAAGATTCTTATATAGAAATGTGATCACCCGATTCAGAGAGTGCCTCATGGGCATAATTGTGGCTACCATGTGGGCACCATCCTTAAAGAGAGAAAGAGAATTGTGGGGTTGCCACATGGGTAGCAAAAACATCCTGCCATGTCAGCATACCTAGCTGTGTAGAGCAACAAGACATCAAAGAAAAGTGGTGCAAGGCCACATGGCTGATCTGCAGATGGTGGGCTGACATTCGCAAAAGTACAAAATGCTATGGGCACGAGAATGGCCTGGAAAGAACCACGTCCATGGAGCTTATGGAGGGACCTTGGCAGTAGCACAAGGAAGGCAAAGAGAGGAGGGGGACTGGCCCCTTGCCCTCATATAAGGGCTGGTTGGGCTGAGCCAACCAGCTCGGTTGGGCCATCTCACCAAGTCAGGCCATAGGGCAGTAAAGGGACTAGGCCCCTACATGGAAAATAGGGCCTAAAGCCATGGTTTTAAGAGTCCCTAAGGGGCAGTTTTGTGGGCAAACGAAGTCAACCAAGCAAGAGAGCCAAATCCCTGCTAGGTCAGTTTTTTGGATAAGCCCTTGGGCCTTTAAAAGGTGGTTGTTGTGTCCTTATTTGATATCACCTAGAGCAGCCAATACACAATAGACAGGACTAGTAGTTAGGGCTTCCTTGGGCCTATCCTAGGAGGTGAAGGAGACCTAGAGGAGCTACAGACTGAGCTAGAAGGTGCTTCCTACCTAGGTTGCTTTCCAGACAGTAAGGTGGAGGGATCCTTTGCACAAAGAGACACATACACTTAGTATAACCCTCAAATATCTAGAGGTGCTAGCCATTTAGCAAGATAACGTTTTGGTATTGTATCTTGTCCAGTTTGTGGACTGATAGAAATATAAAGTGTTGCTTCTATATTTGTCTTTGAGCATTGTCTATTTGTTGGTCTGCACATACACATGAATGTTGTGAAGTACACATGCTTGATGAAGCATTGATTTCATAGTGAACACTTTCACATGTAGATTCTAGGCTAACTATCAGACTTCTGCTATTGCAGGATACCCTTTGTGTGAGAGAGGTTGCTTTCTAATGTGGTATTAGAACCCTGACGGAAGTCCTTGAGAATTGGACCTGATGGCAAGGACCTTGCTAAAGATGAGCTTGATTCATGCTGGGAGGAATTAGCTTTGGGATCTTAAGGATTGTACCAAAACGGGAGGCTCAAGTTCAAACAGATGTATGACACTCTAAACCCTTTTCTATTTCATTACCAAACCCCATACTTTGGTGAGAAAAGTAAGCTCGATGGGATCAACTACCCATTATGGAAGATGAAGGTCCAGAGCCAATTGATGTTGAGGGAGGCATGGGGGATTGCAATAGGGATAGAGTTGATACCATGAGCCACCGTGACTAGGCCAACCATATCAACCTCATCGATAGAGTTGATACCATGAGCCACCGTGACAATGCCTGTAGACCTTGTCTTAGTGAGAGCTTACATATGTGGGATGCAGAAGTCTTGGCTGTCATTTTGCATACAATGGTGGCAGACGCGATGCTATCACATATTCAGATGGCAGACACTTCTTACAAGGCCTAGAAAACATTAAGGGATATGCACGAGCTTGACCATGAAGCAAGAATTTGGACCTTGAGACAGAGAAGTTTAGCATAATTATGGATGAGGGGGAATCGATACACAAATACATCACCAAGATGAAGGTGATGCGGGATCAACTGGCTGCAATTGGTCAAAGGATGAGCTCAACTAGCATGGCAAGACTGTTGCTGGGGATGCTCCCTTGGAGCTACAATAGTTTTATGACTACGATGAGTGTAAGGCATAGGGAAGCACCGATGACATTTGAGGAGCTAGTTCCACTACTACTGAAACAAAAAGCTGAAGAAAAAAAGTACGATGGTACAAACAAGGATGACAAGCCCCTGATAGCTCAGGGCAAAAGCAAAGGCAAGGGCAAGGGTAGGCCTAGCAAAGGCAAGCCCACAATTGACGATAGAGTAGACTCTTTAGATGAAGACAACAGGAAGAAGAGAAAGAAGAGAAGAAGTGCTTCTACTGCGATGAGCTAGAACATTTTGTGAAAGATTTCAAAAAGAAAACTGTAGAAGAAGGGTACTTGCTCAAAGTCAAAGGAGTCAGCTTAGGTGGCAATAGGGGAAGTTTTCTTGGTGGCCACTCCCTGTGCTGCTGAGATTAGATACATGGACCCTGGTGTTACTATCAAGATGTTAGACATTGAAGAATGGTCAGAAGAGGAGTCAAGATCCTTTGTGAAGGTGATGGATAGCGACAAGTGTCTGTAATCATCTAGGTGCTTGGTTGGTATTGTTGAAGCAGAGGGGAATTATTCGATAGGACCTAAAAATTGAGAGTCAAACGGTGACTATGACTTACAGTAGGACAACAACACATAACCACAGTCGAAACTTGACGGTCCAGGTAAACTAAATTTATGCTGGGGATATGATGTTCTGGTGTAGTGTTTAGTTGCACACCTAGCCAAATGGACGACGATTTAAAGCAAACCCTAAGAGCTTGGTGCCTAGAGGACTTCAAGATGTTCACCCATCATGAGGGGGACAAGTGGAGGATGTTGGTACCTGCAAAGCTTGAGTTAAGAGGTGGGTTCATGACTAAAGGTGGTGCTGCCAAAGATGGACCTATGTACCAGACTGGTGTGCGAAAGCGGAACCAAACCTGGTGGAGCAGGAGCCACTAGTTGAAAATCCAGAGGAGGAGTATTTTGACATTGGACCTTTCTAGATGGCTGTGGCATGAGAGCTACTGGAGTATCATCATCATCGATGTGTTGGTGTTGGGCCAAGACTAGTCGATGAGAGGAGGTGTTGGAAATAGATAGGTCACCCTCCCATTTGTAAGCCCCCATATGAGGAGAGCATTGCAGAGGTGAACCTAGGGTTTGAGAGAGTGCCACATGGGCAAAATCATGGCCACCATGTGGGAACCATTCCTATAGAGAGAGGGAAAATTGTGGGGATGCGACATGGGCAACAAATAGGCTCCATGTGGGCAGCACACCTCATAGCATACTTGGCTGTGTAGAGTAGAAGGACAGTAAAGACAAGTGGTGCAAGGCCCCATGATTGATCTGCAAATGATGGGATGACATCAACAAAAGTATGGAAGGATAGAGGTAGGGTAATGTCTTGGAAAGGAGCACCTACATGGAGTTGGTGGAGAGATCCACACAGTAACACAATGAAGGCAAAGAGAGGAGCAAGGGGGGCTGGGCCCTTTCCCTTATACAAGGGCTAGTTGGGCTGAGCCAACCAGGTCGGTTGGGCCAACCACCTAAGTCGGCCCACAGAGAAAAAAAGGGGCTCAGCCCTTGCATGGAAAAGAGGGCCTAAAGCCCTAGTTTTAAGAGCCCCTAAGGGGCAATTTTGTGGCAGATCAAGTTGGATAGCAAGGTGGGCAGTTCAACCCTCCTTTTTGGGCAAGCCCTTGGGCCTATAAAAGGTGGCCCTTTTGGCCTCATTTGATATCACCAAGAGCAGCCAATACACAGCAGACATGAGGAGTAGTTAGGGCTTCCTTGGACCTATTCCTAGGAGGTGACGGAGACCTAAAGGAGCTGCACACTGAACTAGAAGGTGCTGCTTGCCTAGGCTAGTTTCCAAATAGCAAGGTGGAGGGATCCTTTGGACAAAGCATCTATATACACTCAATGGAGCATGTGGGCTTAGAGATCTAGAGGTGTTAGGCATTTAGCAAGAGAACCTTTTGGTATTGTATCTTGTCCAGCTTGTGGATGGACGAAAGCATAAAGTGTTGCTTCTATATTTGTCTTTGAGCATTGTCTATTTGCTAGTCTGCACCTACACATGAATATTGTGAAGTACACAAACTTGATGAAGCATTGATTCCATAGTGAACACTTTCGTGTGTAATTCCTAGGCTAACTATCAGTCTTTCATTGTTGCTGCGGGATACCCTTTGTGTGAGAGAGGTCACTTTTATAACATGCTGAGCCAACCAGTAGCCTGTAAACTTAACTGAAAGTTTGCTATTTACAGACTGGATGGTGCTGCTAGCCTATAAAAACCCTCCCATGGCTCATTTGCTAAGGAGTTTTTGGGCAGCCCTTGCAGAGTTGCCTTCTCCTACTTATCTCTATCCAATAGTCAACCTTTGGGGGGCCCTTTGGGGTTCCTATCTAGGCTAAAGACCTAGACCTAACTAAACCTTAAGATGGAAACACTAATCCTATTGTTCTCTAGTGGCTACTAACGAAGAATAACTTATCTCTGACTTGACCTAAGCTTGAGAGACTGACCTACATAACTCATGCCTAATTACCCCTGGACAAGGTCTCACAAAGGGGTCACATCATATGACAAAATCTCCTATAGAAAACTATAGTGCACTTCTTAATGTAGCCAGTATGTCACCTTACACCCAAGTACAGGGGTGCATATAACATCTATTTAGTGAAAATGGTTTGTACTAAATAATCTCCTAGCTTTGAATAGATCTCACCCTCACTATCCTCTATTAGAGATACTAGGGTATTATACACCAACACTACCCTCACAATGGAATGATAGATTCTAGTATCTCTGTCAAAGATACTGGGGTAACAAACACCAACACTAGCCTCATCGTGGAATGATGGATTCCCATGGATGACACTACTCTCAAATTTCCATAAAACATGTGCACACATAATAGAGTGACATACGAGTCTGGGAGTATACCTAGCAATGTAGGTGGCAAAGTGTCTTCATTACCATACTCCACAATGGGTTGATACAAGGTACAAAATTGTCCCAAAAGAGGCAACCTAGGGATGAACTTTTATAGCCCTATTGTTGCATCACAATTGGACTATAGATGCTTCCACATGTGGTGTCTTCTCTCCTCCTTGCTTATCAAGAAGATCTCTAAAAATTCCATTCATGAGAGTATAGAAGGTGGATGGGGGGGCATTGGTCAAACCGAATGTCAACACCTTCCAATCGTATAGCCCATACCTTGTCCTCAATGACTCACGGTTGTCTTCTCTACATCTTCCTCATCAATTTTGATTTGATGGTCTCTGGATCTAAAATCAATCTTAGAGAAGTACTCTGCATGCACTAAGGAGTCAAAGAGGTCCCTCATGTTGGGTAGAGGATAACAATTATTTATCATAATCTCAGTAGTCCATGCATAAACATATTTTAACCTCCTTCTTGGCAAAGAGAACGCGAGCACCAAAAGGAGACTTGGATGGTTGGATGAAACCTGCCTCCAACAATTCTTGCAACTATTTATGGGTGCCTTGGTTGGAGGGTCAGACCTAGGATGCACCTCTATCTTGTGTTCTATCTCCCTCTTTGGTGGAAGCGCCCTCATAAGCTTCGGGAAGGATATCTGAATACTCCTTCAATAAGGCCTACACCACATGTTCAACATGAATTCGAGACTTTCCTTAAGAGCTAAAACGTGTCCATTCTCCTTGATCACCACAAGAAATGTTTGGCTGCCCTTATGGACTGCTCTTCTTTAATTGCATGGCTGAGAGAAGTTGGGGAAGAGGACCACCTTTTTCTTTGGAAGCTTTGATAGTCTCCCAACATGCATCCTTGCAAAATATGAGCTGCTCATCATGACTCTTTATGAGGACCTTATTTGCATGCAGCCATGTTTTCCCAAACACAAACTAAAAATCATCCATTGGTATAATAGAGAATTTGGATTTTCTTGAGCAGCCCCCAACTTGAACATGAGCACCTTCGGCCAGTCTTCATCACCTTCCCTTGACTGTCTTCAACTTCCAAGCCAATCTCCTTAGCTAATATTACTAAATCACCCATATTATACACTTGAGCCACATTTTATTTTCAAGAAATCATGTTTGTCAACTCTAGCCACTTTATTGATGCTTTTATTTTAAAAAACATTTCAATGTTAAATGCTTACCTTTTGAAAAAAAAGAAACTTATTTTGGGGTCTTTTGGCCAAAATGAAAAATACCTCTCACCAATCACAAGAGGGCCAACATAACATTGGGGAAATTAAGAAAAATTGGCATACTTCCACAAACAAATAATAGTTTACAGATATGCAATTGTAAATAATAAATGAAAAAGCTCCATAAAGGTTGGTCCTAAAGGGCAACCAATGCCTTAGTGGCCTTTTACAAGGACTAGAGGGTAGCCAACATCACATTGATTGGATAAAAGGGTTGAAAAAAGCATAGTCACACCCTCCTTCACATTCACCTCCTGTACCAACTTGGTGAAGTTTTTGAGAGCATCCAAATTGGGCTTTTGAAGAGCAAGAGAGGAGCTCCCAGATCATCTCTATTGTCCCAAGTTTGATGCATGGATGGATTTCAGTACACTAAATTCTCGGTAATAGAAAACATTTATTCTTATATGAGCCAACCTTTGGCGATGTTACCCTTATTTGAAATTTTGCCTTACAAACCCTTTCAAAATCATTATGAATATAAAAAACATCCATCAAGTATGTGCAATACTTGTGCAATCAATTTCACTCACTAGGTGCATGATTAAAGGCAATTGGATATCTATAAATATTGGGAATGCTTTCTCAATTAAACACATAGATCTAATGGCTTGGATCATAATTGAGTCAATGGAAGTTCTTTTTATTTCTTTTGAGTATATCCACTTATGTTCAAAAATAAAGAGATTACCTAACATCAGGAATTTACAAGGCTTAAAATGGGTTCTTTAAAAGGACATTTCAAACATTTAAAACAATTTTTATTTTGCCCAACAATGATATAAAAATGTCTAATGGAATTTTTAAAATTGGGATTAGGTAAAGTAGGTATCAAAGAATAAATTAAAATACCGCAAAGGAAATTACAAGTTTATCAGGTGGTATTTTGATTTTCCCCATAGTAAGTGTCCATACATTTTGTGGTATCATCATTTTACTCCATGATATGATTTATGTATATATTTTTCCCATTGCCATTGTACAATTCACATTTTTGAGATTTGGGTGCTGCCTTGGAGTGTCAAAGACAACAAGAAGGACAAACAAAGCTTCAAAATAGATTTGAAAGATTTATTTATCCCTTTTGAAAGTATTAGGTGCTAGTTATGGGCTTGCCTATGTTGGTTGGTATCTACCCACCTTTAGATATAAGTTGCATAAAGTTAGTGTTTTTGTTTTGTAGATTGGTTGAAGTTGCATCTAAATTTTGAAACACTACAACCATTGCACCATTATCGATGCTTTTTTTAACAAAAGTACATTGGGAAAATTTTTTCTGAAGTTTGGAATGCATCACAATTCAAATGATATTAGCATAAAAAATAACATCAATAATAACACCCATATTTGCATCAATATTCTAATATTTGACTGAAAATTTGATGGACTTTTAATGTTACTTTTGATGCTAATATCAACTCTATGTTTCTTAGAACATTTATCAACAAGAAAAGTACCAATAGAAATGTCATAGAAAATATCAACTTGGTAAAAATTACCAAAGTTATTTTTATGGAAACATTGATGCTTTTCTTAAGATGCAAAATTTTTTAGGGTAGATTAGGGCTTGGCCAACAAGGCCTAGTCTACCCTTTTCTATAAATATGTGTATTACACTGTAGTGGCCATTTCATATGTGTGTTTACATTATTTGAGTACAAAAATGCCTATTCCTCATATGTGAGTCTTCATACTCTTGTCTACTACATTTTTACCTCCTATTCTTATTCTTTTCTCCCATCATCCTTGTTTTTTCTTCCATTTTCTCTATTCCCATTTCCTCCTATAGTTGCTCCTCTAGTTCCTTCTCTAGCTTGTTGGGCTTCTCAATGGGCCTTTGCCATAAATTCATCTCCATCCTCATGTTTAACCAACACACATGTTGAAGGTTAGTTGTTTAATTTGACCGTTTGAAAATAAATGATTGTAGTAAGGTCTTACATCAAGAAAGGGCATGAAATCCCCTCTTTGCAAGGAAATTAAACAGAGCTTTTGTACCATTTTTATAAGAGAATTGGTATTCGTCCTTAGTACACTTCCTACCCATTTTCATATACTAACATTACAAGAATGCACGTTAGTTTGAATGATTTAGACAATTTCTAGCAAAATTACACGCTAAAAGAAGAGAAACAATAGCACTTACAAAGGAATGATAAAAACAAGCCTTGCCTCCTGAGACCAAGTGGGATTGGTCCACTTTGTCCTTCCTCAAAGCTCCTGCTTGCCTCTTTTGATCATATTTCTTGGGTGTTTCCTATTGAGATATCGAGCTCCACTTGTGATATGCCAGGGTGACCATTGTGCATTTATGTCACTGACTTGTTAGATGCAGATGCGATTGGTAGACCGCCCATGGATAATAGCTGGATGACAGCTATCTTTATGTACTCTAGCTAGTGGCTCAGTTAGTATGCCACCTAGGTTAGTTAAGTTTGGTTTGAGACCCACATATAGGGTTCATCTATAGGGTTCATCTATTCCTTTTTGTAAGAGAGAGTTTTTTTGGCTTTCACAACTAAGAAGAGGAAAACTGTTTTCAGCCTCCACCTTTGTGTGTATTCCCCCATTGTGTATTAAAATTGGACTTTCGAGTAGAAAGTTATGAGCAAAATACTAACAGGGGGTCAAACTATCATGAAAACTGCCCTCCACCCATGCTAATTTCGTCTGAGCAGGATGCTCCCTCAAGACTCCACCTTCATCAATGATCCACCCCTCATAGATTTTGCCTGGAAGAGGGGAAGAAGTTTGCATGGTGGCTCAGGAAATAGATGGACCATGTGTGCACAGTGAGCAGCTGAATAGAAAGAACTTTTAATGCTTTGAAAGAAAGAAAAGGGAAGAGACACTCAAGAGAGAGAGAACCTGAAGTGACCTTCATTACAAATAGAGTGAGAATCCACTCCAACACTACAAACACAAGGGAGAAGAAGAGGTTTCATACATACAAGAGGGAGCAAAATCTCCAAGACTACTCATAGAGAGAGAATAAACTAGAGACAGATGGACTCAAGAGTCTACATAAAAGAATATCTACAAGAGGGAGAGAAGGCTCATGAAAGAGGATTGGGGAGACTAGAGCTATAGCAACATGAGGCCTAATGGTGGAAGAGATTGATGAACAAGGGAGAGGAGGGCTCCTTTTATAGAGATTTTGTTACGCTCCTTCACCCATTTACAATTGCTACCTATAGATTCCTTTCCCCATCAATCATATAAGCACGTATGTCACCATCCATGTCCTTTTTGGCTACTCTTGCCATGTGTCCCATCACAAGATGCTCAAGACTCTTAAAATATTGATAAAGTCAAGAGTCTCCTCACATGGAGCCCATAGGGACCCTCTCTTTTCCACATGTCCACATCCTCCTTATTCCACATAGGAGTTCTAGAAGGATTCCTCTTGACTTCACACTCCTCCACATGCCTTCCACATGCTTGGCATGTGGCCTCTCTTATATTATTGGAACACATGGACATGAGCCCACCTCTTTATATGACTCACTCTTCCTATTTTCTAAAAAACCAATATCCCATACACAAATAAGTCTCACCCCATACCAAGGTATTTATAATTCATACCTATGGTATTTACAATGAGCCATTCCACTCATCGTCTCCATCCCATACAATATCATAGAAAATAGAAATAAGTGAGAGCCGCTAGGCTATCACTTGATACTCAAACTCTTATCAAACATAGAGAAAAACAATACCAATGCGAAATTAAAAATATCAATTTTTGGCATCACATCTTTCCCCCCCAGCAGATCCTCTCCCATGAAAAGCCAATGTCATGGATCCACATGTGTCTGAGGATATGGCACTAGGTTTTCTCTGAGGATATGGCACTAGGTTGACGTGCATATGCAAAAGTATTTATAGTAAACAATTTGGTAGAGTTATTGGGCCATAGTGACCTAGAGTCATACCAAGTCCTATCCCATTAGGGGTTATGGAGCCATGGATTTGGCGCTACCCTTTTGAAAATTCATCAACTAGAGGTGCATGAAAAAAAGGATACATATAGGTACACATCCTAACATTAGGTGTTGTGCTACTCCAATGCAATAACACATGGCACAAAATCATTGTACATGTTTTAGGGGACTACCAGTTTTTTCTATGTTTTGACCAATGATTCCCAACAACCCCATGAAAAGTTAACGTTGTGGACCTACACATGTCTGAGTGTTTTTCTAAAAAAATTACATGTGCAAAAGTATTTATAGGACAAGATTTGGTACATTTATTGGGCTCATAGTGACCTAAATCCATACCAAGTTGTGTCCCATTATGGGTCATAGAGCCATGAATTTGGCCTTAGCCTATTGAAAAGTCATCAGCTCAAGGTATAGTAGCAAAAGGGATACACATCCTAAAACAAGGCATTATGCTAATACAAATGCAATAGCACCTAGCATGAATATTTGTACCCGCATGATTTTGACACCTATCAAATGAGATTCTATTTCAACCATTGGCTCCCAACATCCCATGAAAGTTCAACGTGTGGACCACATGTGTCCTAGTGCATGGCACTAGGGTTTTTCTAACAAAAGTGCATGTACAAAGGTATTTATAGGACTATCTTTGATACATCTAGTTGTCCAATAGTGGCCTAGAGTCATGGCCTAGAGTCATACCAATTCTTGTCCAATTAAAAGCCCTGGATTTGGCCTTACCATATTGAAAATTCATCAGCTTAAGGTGTGGTAAGAAAAAGGGATATGCACCCTAAAACAAAGCCTCCCAAACTTTGAAATTGCACAATACAATACATATCATTTTTAAAACTCAGGATTTAAAATTTGAGGAAATTAAACAAATAAGGAAGTTCATGTTTACATAGTTTGCAATAGTAAATGTCAATATTATTACTTAGATGGTAATAGAAATGATAATATCAATGTTGTGTAGACAAACACACTATGCCCAAAGAACACTTTGCTTTCATTGAAAAATATCAAGATTTCCCCTTGCTACCTACAAACTCTCAACCCTCTAGACCTTGCAACCATCTCTTCCCCATGCCCTACTTTGGAGACACATCCACACAAGTGAGGAGACATGCCTCCTCTCCAAAGACAAAATGTATGTAGTTCCTAGATATGTCTTGTGCTACCAATTTGCAAGTGATTTATGAAGAAGAAGAAGTAGGTGAGGAAAATTTTGGAATAGGATAAGAGGAGAAGAGGAGAAAAAGGATTCATGAAAGGGAGAAGAGGGGTTTCATGTTTCTCCCTACCTTTCCATTCATGCATATTCCATTTTTCCATCTTTCTCTCCCCCTTTCTTCCCCCTTTCTACCCTCCCCTGCCATTCACTTCCCCTTTCCCTCCCCTTTCCATCCTTTCTCCCTTTCCCTACCATGTTTTCCATTCCATTTTCCCTTCCCCTTTCCCTTCCCTTTCCCCTTCCCCTTTCCATCCTTTCTCCCTTTCCCTACCCTTTGCAATCTTGTTTCCCCCCCTTTCTAATATGTATCTCCCCCGTTTTCCATTTTTACATCTCCCCTGCTCCCCCCTTTCCCCCCTCCATCATTGTATGGGGGAACAATTCCTCCCCTTTCTCATCTTTCTCCTTTCTCTCTCCCTCACTATACTGAGGAAAAATTTCAGCATTCCCCTTTCTCACATTGTGTATTTCTCCCTCCCTTATTGTATGGAGAAACAAATTCAACCCTCTAACTTCTTAAATACAATCCTCCATCCCCTTCCTATTTAATGCCCCTATTTCCTTGATTTTATAATTAAATAGAATGAAGTTATTCCCTGTATGTAAATAGCCTATCTCTTATCCACCGGTATTTCCTTGTTTTTATGCTTTAATTTGATGGAATGTCTAATCTCTTGTGAGTCTTCCTTGTACCCATCCTTTATTGCCACTGACTCTCATGAAACACTATGCAAGTGTGGCCCCTATATCTTGCAACTGCGGTGTTCAGGTCTTGGGGACTTTGTCGCTCACCCACTACACATTTCATGCATCTATAAAAGCTAGTTCTCTTTTCTATATACTCAGGTGTAGGTCTCCTACCCTTTAGTGATTGTGGCTTTCTACACCTAATCCATAACTCCCTTGCCTTTATCAAGACCTCAAAAAGCATTGAGGTCTTTTTATATGATATACAGCCGAATTCAACCTTTTTTATTCTAGAATGTACTTTGAGTCATCATTAAATATCATATCAAACAAATAACCCGTTGAAACTTTTTCATTCACTCAAACTATAGCAAATTTCCTTTTCATCTACATCATTGTGGTCCAATTGTATTTTTCATAGATAATGTATTTGTGATCTATGAATTCATCAACATTCTTCATGATAAGATCTATGTAGGAGTCCTTTTCCATATCACGTGTCTCTCAATCTCTCTATAGAGTGTTGCAATCTTTGAAGTAATTCCTTGTCCAATTCCAAGTACTTCTCTCAAAGCATATTTCATGTGGTGTCGAATCATGCACTCTCTACTATTCAATTAATAGGCAGTGTGAGATCATAATGGATACACAAGGGACTAGGTCTATGAAACAAATGCATGTTCCAAATGGTATTGGAGGACTTTTGAAAGCAACCAAAAAGTAAAATAGATTGGGTATTGAACACAATGAGGGAGAAGTAAGAGTTCAACTTCCATTGGATGTTGACCAAGATGGCTGCCATGCTCAAGTCACAGATAGACCAAGTCCATAAGGTAGCAAAAGAAAAGAAAGGGAAGCCGGCTTGGTCACACGTCGATGCTTGGAAAGTGGTCAACAAGTAAATGAAGGAAATGTGAAGAGAGTGGGAGAGAGGTAAGGAGTCTCACTTGTAGCTTTCTCACATACACAATGGGGGAATACACACAAAGGTGGAGGCTAAAAACAGTTTTCCTCTTCTTAGTTGTGAAAGCCAAAAAAACTCTCTTACAAAAAGGAATAGATGAACCCTATATGTGTGTCTCAAACCAAACTCAACTAACCTAGGTGGCATACTAACTGAGCCACTAACTAGAGTACATAAAGATAGCTGTCATCCAGCTATTATTCATGGGCAGTGTACCAACCGCATCTGTAGCTAACAAGTCGGTGACATAAATGCACAGCGGTCACCCTGTCATATCATGAGTGGAGCTCGATATCTCAACACTCCCCCTCGAGCTCAATCCCAATTCCTGCACACCAAGTAGGTCTCTGAACTTGCGCAGCTTCTCTGTGCCCAATTCCTTCGTGAATATGTCAGCTACCTGATCCTCTATTCTGACGTAAACTAGATCAATAAAATCTACTAGAGCCTTCTCCTGCACATAGTGGTAATGTACCTCAATGTGCTTTGTTCTAGCATGATAGATTGGGTTATTTGCCAAGTGTATACTACTCATCTTGTCACAATAAATGACAACTGGCCCATCTGTAAACTGATGCATATCATAAAGCAGCTTATGCAACCAAGCTGCCTCACATGCAGCCATTGCTGCACCCCTGTATTCAGCCTCTGTGCTCGATAAGACAACTATAGGCTGTTTCTTGCTACTCCAAGTGGCTGCAGAACTCCCAAAAGAAAACACATATCCACTGGTAGTTCGTCTATGAGAAATACTACCAGCCCAATCAACATCACTGTATCCATGCAACTGTATCTAAACCCTGGTCTTGAACCCTAGTCTCATAAAATAGTCCATACTGCAATGTCTCACTGATGGAGGAACCTCTTTTAGAAATGAACTAATTGAAGATGTGGTGCATAAGCTAAAGATAAATCATAGCATGTCCATGCCATACTATCCCCAATGTAATGGCTTGGTTGAGAAAACAAATGGATTGTTGTGCAATTCAATGGGAAAGCTTGTTAACACCAAGAAAAGGCATTGGGATAGGCACTTGGCAGAAGTTTTATGGGCTTATAGAACCACACACAAGCTAGCTATTGGGTTTACACCATTCCAACTAGTGTATGGAATAGAAGCCATTTTACCCATTAAATTGGAGATACATAGTCTTCGCATAACTATTGCAAGAATAGAAGGATAGGAGGATGCCTATGCTTAACGCTTGGTATAGCTAGAAGCCTTGGATGAATGCAGATTACAGGCCTTACAAAACTTGGAATCTTCTCAAAAAAGGTGCAAGGCCCGTTTTGACACCAAATTACGCAAGAAGAAAGATATTATAGAAGCAGATTTGGTAATGAGATTTGATAGCCGTCTGGACAAGCGGCTAGACAAAAAGTTTATCGGTCGATGGGAGGGACCATATTGAGTGAAAAAAAAGTTCACGAATGGAACCTGTCAGCTTGAGGAGGTTGATGGCATGGTGATACCCGAACGCACCAATGAGTATTGCCTTAAATTCTTCTATGCTCGACCACCTTGAGGGCTAGCAGACCAGGTATTGTTGATTTCTTTACTTCATAATGGATGCCATTCATTTCAAACACGTGCTCAATGGGTATGGGCAATTCATGTTTCCATAAACCATTGGATGCAGGACCAAAATTTGTAATAAGATAGCTCTTCAACTTTTCAGGACAATCTGCAACAACTATCATATGTTTAAAATAAAAGAATCATTCTTTTAGTGGAGGAATACAAACTCACATCACAAAGCATAGAGCATTTTTTGCACACGGTACTAACTCAATGTCTATTAATCCTTTCACAAAACAAATTGAAACATAATGTTTTGCAAATCGAATCTAACCAAATGGTGTCCAAATATAAATCAGAATGTAGGTACAAATGTTTTAGCTGAGCATTTGTGTCTACAACTCTAATTAACCAAATCACTCAAATTCACTAAGGGTTGTCGATGCAATAAAATCGAATCAAGTTGGCTAAGAATGCAGCATCGACAAGTTGGCTAAGAATGCAGCATCGACAGTGATTCCCCTTTCCTTGCATCCAAGGACCATAGCAAAGTTTTTTGCCTCACTATCTTTCAACGGCCCCATTTTGGCAAATTTTCCTAGCATGCATTCTTCCTCTTCATTCAATGTAACATGTTGAGCATGCACCATACTTCTTGTAGTAGGACAAGTCTCTGTCACTCTAGTTTTGGTTATAGGTGAAGCAATACCTTTCTCTATGTCTTTTTTTGAATGATTCTACTCTTTGTATGCTTGTGGCATTCCATCGCACCCCAAACCATGAAGAAATGTAACTTTTTGTTAACATGATGCTCCAAAGTGTCTAGCCTGTGTTGCACCATGCCCTTTTCTCCTCCAGTGGACCAAATGCCAACATGGCAGTGATCAAGCAACCATTGTAGAAACTCTAAACACCTAGGATAGAGAACAAGCCAATGCTTCCCATTGTGCAAGCTCATATGTTTGTTTGACTTCAAAAAATAATGCTTGAGCAATAACCATTTCAAATCTATTAGCACTACTAGTCTTATTTTTGTTATCACCTCTTTTGACATTATTTCTGAGGGTGACATTATGTCTTCTCCTTTACCTTCTAAGATTTCTTCTTGCACCTTGGCTTCATTCAATGACATTGCATCTTCTCCTTTACCTTCTAAGCTTGCATCCACATTTGTCAATGGAACATTAACTCTAGACATTGCATCCTCAACATCTTCAATCAACCATGTTGAGCTTGGAACTTGCATGCTAATGTTCAAATTAGGCACATAACGAATCATTGGATCAGGTGTCACATGTACAAGCAATGCTTCTAGTGATGTGAAATTGAGATGGCCAAGATCTATTAATAAACAAGGAAATGAAATTCATAAGTAGAAACAAACTAAAGATTGAGATGGAAAACCAAATTGTCAAACTTTAGGTTGTGTGCTCTCAATGCAATTTTTTTGTGTCAAAGCATTCATGTTTTTCTTTTTTAAAACAAAATTGGATTACTAAAAAAAAGAAAGCATTCATGTTCATATGCTTGGTATAGCCCCTAAAGTTGTTGAATCTATAACCTTTCAAGTTATTTTAATCCCCAAAGCTACATCTCCTTACAATGCCAAAAACCTTTGCGTAATAGATATAGTGGAGTACAACATTATCTAGCATTGCTCAAGTGTTCCCACTAAGAAAAGATTTGGCCAAGCGGCCAAAACATATTTGAGCATTCATATGAAGTGAATAAGGATAGAAACAATAATTTACACTAATTCATTCATCACGATCAAGACTCAACACACTTTTTAACATTTATAAACTCATAAATAAATTTGGATGTGTATCACACTCCATACAATTACAACATGCAAACACATCTTTTCATGAAATATAGAAAATTAAACATATTCAAGAATACATATGAATGCTTGAATTATGGCAATGAGATAGAAGAAATTTCCAAGTAATATCAAAAGATCTTTGGAATGAAATTAATACATCATATGGAGAATATAGCAAGATAACATATGGAAAACACGAACACCATATAAAAGGACAATTTCAAGGACCTGTCGCTTCCTATTCTATTTCCCAAAACTTTGAAGTGTGTTTTTGTAAATGCTCACACTGCTCTTCATTGAAGGGTTGAAGCTCTTTTTGTCCTGGTATGGTATCAATTTCTTTATCCCCTCCACCTTTAGTTGTATCATCTTCTTTTGGTACCCCCTCTATTGCCAATATTATTTCTTGCAAGCTAGCCCATTGTCGAATTTCATGATTACTGTAAGCATACGTGCAACAGATACTTTCCACCTTTGCCAACTCCTCATAAGTCTCAACAACTGAAACAACATGCCTCTTATAAGAAAGAGACTCTATCAGCAAGCCCCTCAAAGAACAAGTCCAATACATACTCATCTTCTTGATAGAAACCCATGATCATGTCTTTCATGATACTTGAACGTTTTCTTTTCAAGGACAATTCAATGTCAAATTCATCATCATCATCCTCGTCATCATCATCCTCATCACCTGATTCTTCTGCACCACTTGATTTTTCATATTTTTCATCTGCAACATATATTGATGGCTTACATTGTGCATTGGTATAGCGCTCAATATAGTTGAAATGCTTTTTCTTACTTACTAGTACATAGGCAATTAAGCCATCCATAGATCCAATGACAAATATATCTGCAGTTTCAAAATTAAGGCAATCGAAGTGTATTTTGTATTGTCCGCATGTCTTATTTAATGCATTCTTCAAACATGATACATGATCCATAGTCAAGAACACCACAAGAAGGAATTGCACTGGGGGAGAAGCGATTGTCATCAAGCTTTTCAACAAACACTCAAAGTGATCCTCATTCCAATTTCTACTTCTGCTTGGTCCATACATTACATCCAAAAAAGCAACCCCTATTGCCATTGGCTCTTGGTACACATTATGTATAAATTCCATTCCCTCCATGTTTGAACCGACTGTGTAGAACCTCCAAGGCCGGGTGAAATTTGGTCCATGACTTGCAGCTTTAAGGCTGGGTGGAATTCGGTCCATGACTTGCACCTTCACTTTATCCCATAATCCACCTCAGATACCCCTTTACAACATCAGGCAATGGTGGAGTTTCCTTGCCCTGTTGAAGCTTCACTTTTAACCATGAGTCAGAGCAACCACGAATTCGATGATACAATTTTGGACTAATTTTAAAATGTAATCTGCACTCATCCTAATTTTTTAACATTAAAGAAGGCCGTTCTACCGATATAAACATATAAAGTCCTTCTTGTAGTGTAGCATCTCTCTTGATCTACATAGCTCGTCCTTCAATATCAAGAATCATGGCATTAGTCTTTGTTTTAGCTATGACTACTCTACCTTCCTTAATGTCATTTTTAATTTGACCAATTTGATCATCACTCAATCCACGCAAGCATCTAAACATTGAGACTACGGGTTGCCTACGGCTTTTTCCATCTTGTGAATATTTGCCTGCAATGTAATCCTCAAGGATGGAGATCCAACCATCATAAATGGCATCTCTTGTGATGATCATATGTACATCATTCGTGGCGAAGCTATTGCCCAATGTTACCTTGCCAGTGTCAATGAAAGCCTGCAAAATATATGAATCCATTAGAATGCAATAATTAAGAAAATAGACCAATGGAAAATGATTCATAATTAAAATCTATACTTACATCCCAATTGCAAGCCCTTGTGCTTTCTTGGGTCTGTTAAAGAGAATCCATTGTCCCCTCACCTGCTTAAGTATATCAATGTATGGAGGTTGTCTCAAGATATTTTGAAACTCTAGGTTTGCCATCTTTGATATCTCCACACAAAAGCGTGCGAGACAATTCACTACAATCCTCGCCTGGCAGGTGCAATAGTAGTTCTTTCTTTGGGCTGTGGTGTTATCATCATTAGATGTGAATATTTTAGCAGCATATATTGAATGTTGTAATAGTATCCAATAGTGGCACTTGGTTAAATCCTTTTTATCTACCCTTTCTAGGGGCTACTTTGTTTCAGGATTGAAAGGCATTAAATCCACTACAGCAGCAGGTTGCCTAGAGTTATAACCAAAGTCTACAGCAAGCTTCTCCACATGCTCTTTGTTCAACCCTCTATATACATGGCTTGGAGGAGCTTTTTGACATCTTGCAACTGGAATTGGAAATGTTGCATGCAACCCGAATGGGTAGTATTTTTCATATTTTACCAAGCCTGATGGTTTCTTTTGCCCTTTTTTTCTTATGACCTTTCCACTTGGCTCCAATTCACTACCACTGCTTCTTTCCACAACTACAAGCATACCCTTTGAAGGTGTTCCTTCCTCTGGTACATCAATTATAGTTAGCTTTCCTTTCTTTATCGCTTCTCCGCTACCACCTGGTGCTTGAACCATAGTTGACTTTCCTTTCTTTGTTCCTTCCCCACTATCTTCCCCACTCTTGCACTTCTTTAATGTTGCTGAAACTTTGCGACATGATTCAATGATTGTTGTCACTATGTCAATTGCATTTCCATTAACTGATTCAACACTTATCCAGCCTCTTGAGTGCATGTTGTCATCTACATCAGACTTCATATGAGATGCTTCATAATTGCCGGGATCCAAGAGCAATTTCTTATTTTGATTTATAATGATCAACAATCCAATATCTCCCTCTTTTCCAACCACATCTTTTGTGATTTAATGTACCAATCCAACACAAGTGTATGCACTTTTATTAAGTAACAAAACAAATTAGTGAACTCGTGTCAACTGTGCTCCCTTGATACTATATATGTCAAAGTACCAAGGTATGCTTTTTTCTCCAAATCCACTTACAACTTTCTCAACCTTCTTCACATTTGTGTCTTTCCTGTAAAAAATCCAAGCAATATACAAACTATCATCTTTATATTCTTTAATGTTAGACAAAACACATTATCGATAAACATATCTAAAATAGAATCGAGAATTGACACTAGACATAGTGGTAGATTTGAGAAAGCACCAGGGTCTAGGGAGATTTGGTCGTGCGGCCAAATCTTATGGGCTTATTTTAAAGCACCAAAAGGGGAGGTTTGGATGTGTGGCCAAATCTTATGGGCTTCTTTCAAAGCACGAGAGTTTGGGGAGATTTGGCCTTATGGCTAGATCTTGTGGGCTTCTTTCAAAGCCCTAGGGTCTGGAGAGATTTGGCCATGTATCCAAATCTTGCTAGCTTCATTCAAATCAGTCAAATCTTTCTAGCTTCTTTTAAATCACCTGTGTGTAAGGAGATTTGGCTGTGCGGCCAAATCTTGCTAGCTTCTTTCTAATCACAAGGGTTTGTGGAGATTTGGCCATGCAACCAAATCTTTTCAAAGCACCAGGGTTTGGGGAGATTTGGCAGTGCAGCCAAATCTTTTCAAAGCACTAAGGTTTGGGGAGATTCAGCTGCGATGCCAAATCTTTCTAGCTTTTTATAAATCACGAGGGGGAGATTTGGTTGTGCAGCCAAATCTTGCTAGCTTCTTTCTAATCATGAGGGTCTAGGGAGATTTGGCCATGTGGCCAAATATTTTCAAAGCAGCAGGATTTGGGCAGATTTGGCTGTGATGCCAAATCTTTCTAACTTCTTTTAAATCACAAGGATTTACTGAGATTTGGCTATGTGGCCAAATCTTGCTATCTTCTTTCTAATCATGAGGATTTAGAGAGATTTGGCCATGCAACCAAATCTTGCTATCTTCTTTCTAATCAATGAGGGTCTAGGGAGATTCGGCTGTGCAGTCAAATCTTTTCAAAGCAGCAGGGTTTGGGGAGATTTGGTTGTGATGCCAAATCTTTCTAGCTTCTTTTAAATCACAAGGATTTAGGGAGATTTGTTGGCTGTGGAGCCAAATCTTGCTATCTTCTTTCTAATCATTAGCCAAATCTAGGGAGAAAGTTAATGGAGTGCACTCAATGCATTGTAATTGCAACCCCTCAAAAAATACCATACATTGGTTGAAACCTCAACATTTGACATTTTATTTATGTTGATGCAAATCATGCACATTTTCAAGATTTGGATGGACTTCCAAATCTATGGGAAGATCAATGAAAAACATTGAATGTTACATAATTACAACCCCTCAAAAATTCCCAAATTATCAAGATTTTCCCAAATTCTATAATATGGTGTTAACACATTTGATCGAGGATTCATGGCCAACTTTTGCAAGAAAGCAAAGCTAGTGTGAGGGATGCAAATCTCATTGTAGGAAAATGGATTATGTTGGAACCATACAAGACATTTTGCAAAAATTTAGAAAATTCCAAGTATTTATATTTGATATGACATGGTTCAAAATCATGCTCAAACTATGGTCAATGAAGAATCCAACTTGTTTTTTTGCCATTAACTCACAAAAATTTGAGATGATCTTATGGATGCATTTTTTCTACCCAAGCACTACGAACAAGTAAGTATTTTTCTTATATTGGTGTCTTGCCATTGGATTTCATTAAAGCTTGCACATACATATCATGAATTTTTATCTTAACTGGTCGGTCTTTCAATCCAATTGAGTGGACTAGTGGTTTGTGATTCAAGTTGCACCTAGAGACTAAAATATATCTAAAGATATGGAAGTAGAGCATAAAAATAAAAGATGAAGAAATCGATGTGTTGGAAGCTAGCACTTCCAATACCCTTCTACAAGAGTTTTGGATTGTGAAGATAGTTTGAGTTTCTCAAAGAGTTTCTCAGGCGCAATGATTTAGGAGACCTCAATTTACATGTTGAAGTCTTGTGCAATCTGGCCATAAATGATCAAGAAAATGAGCATAAATCTCATGAGAAAGGTTTTAATGAGGTTTTTGATTGATAAGAGGACCATCATTCTCATAGTATTTGATTTCATGCAATGTGTGGTGTAAAACTCCATGTTGTCCAAATTTATGAATGGTTCAAAGGTTATGGATGCTTTTTTTGAGGCCGTGTTTTTCACAGAAGCTTTATTGACACAAATACTAATGTTAATTCCAATGCTTTAGCTCATAGTAGTGTTGAGGGTCTGATGCCATAAATAGAAAGTTGCATGAATGTATACATGGAATGTGCATAATGCAACCATCTGTCTCATCCACATGCACATGCACATACACAAGTATAGCAGCAATCATTGGAAGCATCTCTTAAAGCACAAACACATAGAAAAGGTGGAGAAAGATGTTTTAAAGGCTAATTTTCACACTGGTTATGCTTTGAGCATGATGCAAACTCTTCAGTAGAAATTCCATGGTCTCCATAGCATGTGTTGGTCTTAGATTTACAATGCCATTCAAAAAAACATGTTGGATGCCTATTATAATAAGATGAAAGAAGAGATACAAAAGTTGTTTAAGATGGTATGGAGGAAACACACTGTACCATTGATAGATAGAATAACATTTCACTCTATAGAAATGCTAGCTTTTGGAAGAGGCTATTGGATGAGGTGGAAGGAATGGAGCCCATTTGGTTCACCATCTTCAATTGAGATGTGAAAAGAAAAAGCATGGGGAGTGCCTACATGGCTTGGTGGACTATTGAATGGGATGTTCTAAATGAAAATGCAAGGCTTGATGAGGGTCTCAACACTATGAGTCATCACACACTATAGTAGAGAATGGTGAAAAATCAATTGAATCAAGCCCTTAACTCTCTATACTACACTAGCCATATATTAGATCTTTTGTGGTGGGAATTTTTTCCTGGACCCAATTCACAAATTATGCAACCTTAGCATGAGCTATTGGGATGATTCTTTGATGATAACAATCAATATGCTTCTACTGTCAAGGAATTTTCCACTTTTGATTCTTTAAATGAACATATATAAAGATACATGTCTTAAACTCAATGGATCAAATGTCTAAAGTTTTCCAAAATTGGTTACATTCTTCACAACCTTGGGTCAATTGAATATGTCCCTCCAATTTCAAGAATGTCATACAACTAACGTGCCACTAGAGCATTGCAGGCTGCACATGCACTTTAAATCTTCCATGTGTTTACAAGATAGGCTAGGTGAAATGCATGGTGACATAGGAGAGCATAACAACAAGTGAAGGTATCAAAGAGATCCTAGTACATAGGACACAACAACCCTCTTAAATGTAAGTAATTGGTGCAAGAATAGTAGTGGGGTTCTTACACATTGATACCCACCAATTTTGGATCAATTCCTTTGATTCAGACCCCTACTTGATAATTTGAAGATTGGCTTGTGCATTTTGCACTTGTTGATGATAAGAGGCTCCAATTCCACATTGTTCCTCATAGTAGGAATTGTCTATATGATTTGTCTACTCTATACAAGCAATATATTCATCCATTCATTTTCTTTCACTCATTCTCTTCTAGCACCCATCGATGTTCAAAAACCGCATTTCCGATCATCATAGGAGGGAAGGTGAGATCTCCTATTAAATGTCTTGGACCCAGCTCACCTAGCTCTCCTTCTATGCCTTCCTCCTCTTGGATGCCATGAAGAGATGATCATAGCTCAATGAGGCTACATGATAGAATGAAGCTCATATGGACTAACACTATATTTAAACCCATGAATTGGGATAATAAATGCAAGATATTGACAAAAAGATATCTATTTATATACCTAAAGAGGGAATCTTGATGTTTGCAAGTGGTGATGCTTCCATAGGCACTATTGGTGGGGCTATTTCATGCGTCTTTGCTTTCATGTTCAAGCACGAGAACCAAATTTGATGGGATGGCCTAGCATGAGCTTTGCAAATACTATTTTCTCAAATTATAATGTGGTTTCTTTGAATGCATGATCTTGAAATATATTGTGCATTCTCATGCATAGCTTAGTAGGTGCAATTCTTGATGGCCCATTGTCCATGATTAGCATTGGCATTGGCCAAATACGTTGTATCTCCTCGTTGAAAACAATGGCTTTTATGTGATCCCACTTCAAACCTTGAGGGTCATGGTAGGGACTGGCTTGGGCAATTGCATTTGCCTCTTCTCTCCTAGGTGACCACATTTGCCTCTCATCTCCTAGGTGACCACAAGGTAGCATCAACCACATCCATTAAATGTTTCATGGCTCCTTTGGCATGATTTCAGGGGTCTTGTGCCTTTGTAGCTTGTGTAGATGCTTATGAGATGATGCCACTGTGAAAAGAAATGTACTAAAAACCTAATAACAAAGATGACAATGGAAACTACATATTGCAAGAACATTGAGTCATGAAATTGGGTACATAGCTATATCTATGTGCTACCTTCAAACAACTTCTTGTAGTCAAAGGGACTAGGTAGTCTTTTTGAGAAGCTTAAATCCTTCTTACCAACACCTGCTATGACAAAATACATTTGTCAATTCATAACATCATACAAAAGCAGAGAGTTGGAGAAAGATAAGTATGGCACAGTAACATATAAAGAAAAGCCTTTACAGATCTACCTCAGTAGATCTACTATGCAGGAGGCTTTCACATTTCCAAAGGCACAAGAAGAAGATCCAAAGAAACATTTGGATGCAAGATTCTCTGAAATTCAGGATTTATTCCCACCTAACACAAAGTCACAATGCGAGGGAATATGCCATGATATGATTTTGGACCCCATATGCAGAGGCAAGTAAGTTTTTGGCTGACATTTTTAATCATTTAGGAGTGAGAAAAAACTATGTCAATAAAAACTCTTACACTCCTTGGTAGAGAAAAACTACAAGACTGGGCTCAACACATATCCTTGCTACTAACCAATTATGTATCCACTACCCATAATGGCAAAAGCTACATTGCCCATCTATTGGCCATAATAATTGGGTTTGCAATAGAGCAAGAGGATGACTCTACCCGAGGGATTCACTCTTCATTAAAGGGGGACGTCACCTGCGTGCATGAACTTCAAGAAAACCCCCTATTTAAGATCCATGTAGGATGATAAAACACCCCTATTTAAGCTTATAAGATACCACCAAATTTCTAATATGTCCCCCCCTTTCCTTAAATCTGCGTTCTTTCTCAAGAATTCAGATTACACAATAAGAAAATTTAGATTACTTTCCTTGTCACTATTTAAAACCATACACAAAACCAAACTTGTTCGGACTAGTTACCCAAGGTAGCCTATACTATGTCCCCCCCTCTTAAATATGGCATGGGCCCCCTAACTTAAATTCAATATTGGGAAAAAATAAAAAGAGCCCCCACCCCTAATGTATAAGCTTATTCCTCATTTCAAAAAAACCCCCTAGTGTACACTCACGTGATATCATAAGTTCCCCCGCGCGAATCTCCTGGGGACTCTACACCCCTCTCAACACAAGATATAGAGGACTTTGAAACATTGATATTATCGCCAGAATGGGAATTAGACCCTCCACCTACTCTCAATGTGGATAGCATGGAAGGGCAACAATCGGAATAGACTCTAGAGAATGACAATGTGGAACTTTGCCAAAGAATACTGCAACTTAGTTCAATCTTGCTCCTGCAACAGAAGGACTTGAGCATGGAAATCCAAGAGGATACCATTCCACATAATGACTTTTCAAGAGAGCCAAATAGCATGCCTCTCCAGGAATCAGAAGTCACCAATGTTGACGACTCCATGACTCTAGAGTCACAATCCCCAAATGTCTCTAGTGGCACCACATTAGGGGAGAATTGGGGTCTCCAAAGGGCCCCCAATTAGTGTTTCCTAATTTCAAGGGATTAGGGATGTATTTGAGGTGTACCAATGGGAATTCTCCTTTTTTTGGGGCAATGCCATGTTGAGGTGGAGGGTGGGCAGACCTGTAAACATCCCCTATTGGCTACTCCTCTTACACCCCCCCTCAACCCATGCTTGACCCTCCTCTCATATGCACCTCCCCCAAACAATCCTACAAGTCATTCAAGAGGCAATGGTCCCTTTTGGGTGAATTTTCCCCCCTCTTAGCTTGTTTACAGGCCTGCCCCCTCCTCTTCTCTAGTCCAGCTCCATTCTTGCCTCCATTTTTCAAATGTGGGAACTCATTTGGTAGCTTCTCTACCCCCTCCTGGTCTAGTCCACTGGCTTTCTCCCTCTCCAGCACCTCATGTAGCAGCTTCTCATTCTCTCTCCATTCCTAGTTACAACACCTCCTACAATAGCATCCCCCTCTGCTCTTTCTCCCTCCATTGCTAGCTACAGTACCTCCTATAGTGGCTGCTCAGTCCCCTCTGCTCTTTCTCCCTCCATTCCTAGCTACAACACCTCTTGGAGTAGCTACTCATTCCCCTTTGCTCTTTCTCCCTCCATTCCTAGCTACAGCACCTCTTGAAGGTTCTCTCAACCTTCAGTTGCACCCTCTATACCTTCTCCCTCTCTCCCTCTATTGGAGCTGCTCTCTCCCTCCAAGCTTCACTTTCTAGTCCACTATTGCTATTGCGACCTCTGTACAAGCATGGTGAGGAGACCATACATGTACTCTGTGTCCCACAGGAGCAAAAATATACTGGGTGAATGGGTGCCTTGCACCCACAACTTGAATGATTGGATAGTCATGAGAGGATCTGCCAAGGGTCCACATAATCTTTCCAAGAGCAAAAGAGGTGATCTATTGCATGAATGGAAGGGCCGCATCATGAAGTTCAAGCTTGGGAAGAAAGGATGGCTTGCAAGGTGCAACACATCTACATGGAGAAGGACATGCACCTTCCTCCATCAAGCAATCAATCGACAATACCATCGCATTGTAAGTCTACATTTTGTGTAAGATTTCTAAGTGTAATGAGCCAGTTTGAAATTGTATTTTGAAATAGCACTTGTGCATAGCAGATGTATTCCCTTCAAACTTTGAGGAGTGGGAACTAGTCAAATGCTTCTTAGGTAAGTTTACTGCCATTCATGAGGATTTAGAAAGGCAAATGTATGCTGGAGAGGACCTCTGATTTAAAATAGAGAAATATCTATTGGTACAATGCTAAGTACATTACTCCAAGGATGGCATCAAGTGTGGGGGTTTAAGGTTACTGTGCCTTTACCCCGGTTATGTACAATACTCAAACACATATATAAATGAATGAAAAAGAAGATCAGGGTGCTCTACACCCACCAAAACTTGTGTGGTTCTCTGTTTCTCTCTCTCCCTCTTCCGTTCTTGCTTCCGTTGAGAGCACTCTCAACTGGTATCAAAGCCCGGGTGATCTAGTTGAGCGTGTGTGAATGCTTAAAGCTCAGCAGCTCTGTGGGAGGAAGGAGAAGCTCTGTGGGAAGCTTTGTGGGTGACTTTACTTGCATCCGAGTGTGCAGAGACCTTAGAGGAACCTTTGGAAAAGTCACGTTGACTTTGCGAAGTGGTTTTGAGATCTTGTTAAGTGTTTTCAAAAAAAAAGTCGTTTTTTGAGCTTTTCCCTGTTTCGTTCGATGACAGAGACCTCGTATTGACTTGTAGAGGCAACTATTGCTTCTTTTTGGTGTCCACTTCACTTCAAGAGCTTGGAAACACCTTCATTCTTGAATCTGGGATCATTTCATTGGATTTTTGACTCATTGTGTCAGTTTCTGCGTTTTTCTACCTGGGTGTTGGAACTCAAGTTTGGAGCAACCATTTGCAGATCTGTCGGTTTCGGTGGACTCAGGAGGTCCTAAAACTTCTATGTTGCTCATCATTCGCACTCCAATGGAGTTTACAAATAGCTCTGTTTCCAAAAACGTTTTTCAGTCCGTGTGTTGGACCCAATGATTAAGACCACGGTTTCCAAAACTGTCTATCCCATTGCGTTTTGGACGCCCAAAAACCCCTACCTATCAATTCTTACGCGATTCGGTGGAGGATTTTTAGAGTTATAGATCTCTGTGTATTCGATTTCGTCTCTCTGTTATGCATTTTTCATTCTAAGGTTTTGAAACCTTAGATTTATGCCACATGGTAGTGGATAAGTGTTGACTCCCATTTCTCACTCATCGGTTGGGATTTTGGAGTTCCAACAGAAGAGAGATATTTGCATATTTTCTTGCTGAGTCCGATTATGCAATGGCGCCCATGTTTTGAGGCATCTCAGGTTCTATTTTCAGTAGCGGTCATTACCGTAGGACCATGATTTCTTGAGCATACCTTATGCAGATCACTCTGGTTGTAGTTTTAGCAGTGTGCGCTCATTTGTGGTGTGCATTGGGTTGTAGTGGATGATTTATAGGCCATTTGGATGCATTATGGTCCTTATTGGATGCGCTGATAGGCCCGAATTGCCTTGTGGGATGCTATCTTTATGGACGCTTTGCACATGGATGCTATTTTATGCTGAGGGATAGCTTTGACACATTGCAGGTGATGCACTGATAGTGCTATGCTCTCTTGGATGAGATATTATTGATGCATATGCCAGTGGACGGTGTTTATGCTTGAGTCATTTGGCACCATATTATATGCACATGAGTTAGATGCATCTTTTGATGCTTTGAGTGAGTTTTGGTGATATTTCACTCTATTGTGGCATACACATTTGGGTGCACCTGCTATTTGATGTGATTCTCTCTTATAGGCACTAGCATTTGGGATTTTGCTTTATTTGCATCATGGCATCCTCTTCCATGTCTGAAAAGGAGTTTTTCACCATTAAAAAGTTTGATGGGACAAACTTTTCTTTGTGGAAAGAACAAACAAGGGATGTGCTTATTCAAAAGAAGCAGATTAAACCCTTGGCAGGGATTGAAGCTAAGCCTACAAATATGTCTGAGGATGATTGGAATGAGTTGGATGCATTAGCAAAATCTACTATTAGACTTCATCTTGCACAGTCAGTTTATTTCACAGTAGTAAATGAGCAAACTACGGAAGATTTGTGGAAGAAACTGTGTGCCACTTATGAAAAGGAAACTACCTTTAATAAAGTTTACCTCATGAAGAGGTTGTTTGAGCTGCAGATGAAGGAAGGGGTCTCCATTGCTTCTCACTTGAATGAATTCAATATTATTTTCAGCCAGCTTCAGGCTCAGAAGATGAATTTTGGTGCAGAGACTAAGGCAATATTTATCTTATGTTCATTGCCATCCTCATGGGATACCTTCCGTACAGCTGTCAGTAACTCTGCACCTGGTGGAGTACTAAAATTTGATGATGTTGTGGGTAGCTTGTTGGCCGAGGAGATTAGACGAAAGTCTATGGATGGCAACAAGCAGGATGCAGCCTTAAATGTGCAAAGGGGCAGATCACAGTTCAGGGAGAAGTCCCAAGAAAGAGGGAAGTCTCATAGCAAATCTAGGGCACAGAACATTGAGTGTTACCACTGTGGCAAGAAGGGCCATATGAAAAAGGATTGCTACAAGCTAAAAAGAGAGCAAAAGGATAAGAAAAAGAATGCAAATTGGGGTGCAAATCAAAAGGAAGAGAGTCCAAGGGAGGACAAAGGAAAAGTGAAGATCGAGGAGATCAATGCAGTCACACATGATAGTGACAATGACGTTCTCTTCATGTCTAGTTTATCTGCAGAGTTGCTTACCACTTCAGATGATGCATATTCCCAGGATTGGATTTTGGATTCTGGTGCTTAATTCCATGTTACTCCCCATAGGGAATGGTTCTCCACTTATGACAGTGGAAAGACAGGTTGTGTGCATCTTGGAAATGACTATGCATGTGACATAGTGGGAGTAGGTGACATAAAGTTTTCTTTTGCAAATGCGTCTGCATTTATTTTGAAACATGTGAGACATGTGCCTAAGTTGACCAAGAGTCTTATTTCAGTGGGTCAACTAGATGATGCTGGTTTTCACACCACTTTTGGCTTTCAGAGTTGGAAAATTCAAAAGGGCTCTATGCTTTTGGCCAGGGGTGCCAAGTGTGGGAATTTGTATCCCTTACATGTATCAGGGGTATTTGATCATGTTGTTGCAATAACCGAGCAGCCAAGCACTTCTTTATGGCATTGCAGGTTGGGGCACATGAGCCAGAATGGAATGAAACTCTTATGCCATTTGGGTTATGTACCGCATTTGAGTTTCTCTGATTTTGAATTTTGTGAGCACTGTCTCTATGGGAAGCAAGGTAAATCAACCCATAAAAGAAGGGGAAAGAAAGAGCTTGAAAAGATTTATTTGGTGCATTCAGACGTATGTGGTCCCATGCCTACACGGTCATTAGGCGGGGCTGAATACTATGTGACATTCATTGATGATGCAACTAGGAAAGTGTGGCCTTATGCTATAGCTCGGAAGAGTGATGTGTTCCAGGTATTTCAAAAATGGCTAGCCTTGGTTGAGAATCAGTCAGGTAAAACGCTTAAATGCCTACGGACTGACAATGGTGGAGAGTATCTCTCTCATGACTTTCAGCATTTCTGTCATACACATGGGATTAAGAGGGAGCTCACATCCCCTCGTACTCCAGAGAAAAATCCAGTTGCAGAAAAGATGAACCGTACCATTCAAGAAAGGTTGCAATGCATGCTTTCCAATGCAAGTCTTTCTGGTGGTTTTTGGGCTGAGGCAATGAAGACTGCAGTGCATGTGATCAATAGATCACCTAGTAAGAGTTTGGATGGTGGTATTCCTGAAGAGGCATGGAGTGGCAAGAAGCCCTCTTACTCTCATTTGCATATATTTGGGTGTGAGGCATATGCACATGTGCCAAAAGAGCTTCGAAAGAAGCTAGATCCTAAGTCTAGGAAATGCATCTTTCTGGGTTATGGTGAAAGTGGAGAGATGGGCTATCGTCTCTGGGATCCAGAAGCAAAGAAGATCATACGCAGCCATGATGTAGTCTTCAATGAGAAGAAGATGCATAAGGCACCCATGAGGGATGTGGAAATGAGGAGAATCACTTTCCAGGATGTGAATCCACCTACATATGTTGATAGACAGCAAGCTATCCATTCACCAAATGTGCAAGAAATGGTACCACCAAGTACTCCCACGGGTATACAATCAAGGGTAGATGATGGATCATCTATTGGTGGAAATGATGAGCCAAATGTGGCTGATATGCAGGTGGGACAGCAAGCTAAAATGCCCTTGAGAAGATCATCTAGAGTGTCTAGACCGCCTGATAAGTTTGTTCTAGTGGTAGACTATGTGATGCTTACTGATTGCGGGGAGCCTTCTTGCTACAGAGAGGCTATGATGCGCAAGGATCAACGCAAGTGAGAGTATGCTATGCAATCAGAGATGAGTTCACTTATGAAGAATAAGACTTGGGACTTGGTTTCTTTGCCACATGGAAAGAAAGCATTGCCATGTAAATGGATCTACAAAATGAAGGTCACAGATGATGATATGCCTAGGTACAAGGCCCGTTTGGTCACTAAAGGGTTCAAGCAAGAGAAGGCTGTGGACTTTGATGAGATATTCTCTCCGGTTGTGAAGATGACCACACTTAGATGCATGCTTTTACTAGTGGCATCAGAGGATATGGAGCTTATGCAGATGGATGTCAAGACAGCTTTCTTGCATGGGGATTTGCATGAGGAAATTTACATGGGGCAGCTGGAAGGCTTTGAAGAAAAGGGCAAAGAGCATTTAGTTTGCAAGCTGAAGAAGAGTCTCTATGGTCTTAAGCAAGCACCTAGAGAATGGTATCAGAAATTTGATGCTTTCATTCGGTCCCAAGGTTTTAGAAGGAGTGAAATTGATCACTGCCTCTACACTAAAAGGGCTAAGGATAATAGCCTGATAATCTTGGCACTATATGTGGATGATATGCTATTGGCTAGCAAGAATACTTATGAGCTAGATGCATTAAAGGCTAAGTTGCATGAGGCCTTTGATATGAAGGATTTGGGATTTGCAGGTCATATTCTTGGTATGCACATCACGCGTGATCGGAGTAGGAAACTCCTTTGGCTTTCACAAAAAGAGTATGTTACAAAAGTATTGCAACGTTTCAATATGGAGGAGGGGAAGGCAGTGAGTACTCCATTGCCTCCATATGTGAAACTGAGTCATACAGATAGTCCCAAATCAGATTAGGAAAGGGCCATGATGGCCAAGGTTCCTTATGCATCAGCAGTTGGGAGTCTTATGTATGCTATGATAGCTACTAGACCAGAATTGCATTTGCAGTGGGAGTTGTTAGCCGGTACATGGCTAATCCAGGAAAGAGGCATTGGGAGGCAATTAAGTGCATCATGAGGTACATGAAGGGTACCAAGGAGATGTGCATCTGCTTTGGTAGAGGAGACATGCATGTACTTGGGTACACAGATTCAGACTATGCAGGAGGGCATGTGGATAGTAGGAGATCCACTTCTGGTTATGTGTTCACCTTTGCAGGTAGTGCAATGTCGTGGATGTCTCGCGCACAGAAGTGCATTGCTTTGTCTACCACAGAGGCTGAGTATGTTGCAACCACAGACGGTTGCAAGGAGGCTATATGGCTTGATCGGCTAGTGGGAGATTTGGGGATTCATACAGGTGTACCGACATTGCATTCCATGAGTGCTATTTAGCTAGCACGGAATCTGGTCTTTCATGCAAAGACCAAACACATTGAGGTCAGGTACCATTTCATCAGGGAGATACTTGAGGACAAGCGCATAGAGCTTGTCAAGGTTCATAAAGATGATAACCCTGTAGATATGCTAACGAAGAGTCTACCTAGTTAGCAGTTTGAGTATTGTCATGTATTGATGGGCATTGGATAGTATGCTCACTGGTTGTTTTCCCTTAAAGGCACATTATCCTTTAAGTGGGAGGTTGTGGGGGTTTAAGGTCACTGTGCCTTTACCCCGGTTATGTACAATACTCAAACACATATATAAATGAATGAAAAAGAAGATTAGGGTGTTATGCACCCACCAAAACTTGTATGGCTCTCTATTTCTCTCTCTCCCTCTTCCATTCTTGCTTCCGTTGAGAGCACTCTCATCAAGCTATGGCCATCTTCAATGCATTGCAACACCACAACTTGAAGACATGGATTGCAGCATGGTGGAGACAAGAACAGTGCAATCATACAAGGAAAATATTGCAAAGATGTGGGCATGGCCATGAAGTTTTCATTTGGCTCTAAATGGGTAAGGTTGTCTTGGTTTATGCCTCTCCACATTTTTGCTTCTTGTTTTTAGAATATCCAGATGCATAAAACAAAAAACATGTGGTCATGCAAGTGCCTACATGAGAATGCCCTTGAGGAATTGCTTGGGGTGAATTGGGAAAGCAGGTCAGGTGAACAAAAGGGTGATCTATTTCAATGCAATTTATGTAAGGACAATGTGGTTGTCAAGTACCACATCTCCCGCCAAATGTTATACTTTTCTTTCCAATATAGGCACTGGAAGAAAATAGGTGGCAATTGGCTCCCCCTTGACTCTAACGATGATGATAATACATGGGTAAGTTTATGTATTGATTCTCATTTAGGAGATGTCAAGAATGTGACTGTCACGTCATAGTGGACTCTCAAGAACGTGCGGGAACACCTATTGGTCATGGAGGATGGCATGTCTGAGTCCTTTCATTTTACTGTGGATGCCATAGTTCTCCTAGCTACCAAATTACCATGGATTATGCTAGGTCTGTCTTCCATGATTTCATCTCCCGTACTCCATTAGTTGATAGAGAGGAGGAGTTATTTCTAGTCTTTGATAAGAGCATAGATGTCCTAGGCACCTACTTGGGAGCCCAAGATGATTTTGAAGACCTCATCAAGTACATGCAAGACCACATCGCAAGTTTTGCATATCAACTTGATGAGTCTACAAAAATATGGGTCCCAATTGATTATTTGAAGTACTTGTTCAATCAAGAACCCAGGTTCATGAAGCATTTAGATTGCTTTCGAGCCTAGATCACACCCCTAGGGTTTAGGGAGGTGGACTTCAATGACCTCCTAGCATGCAGATCATTGGAATCAGAGGAAATAGGTTCCTATCCTGGGAAATGACCTTTATTTTCCTTCTTTAGGAGGGAGAAATGGAAGAGGAGGCCTCAGCCTCAAGCCCTAACCTTGCCCCTGCCCTTTGCGATCCTCTTATTTCTATAGATGAGCCCAACATCTATAATGAAGAGCCCATAGATAAAGAAGCTAAGGAGCGGGAAGCTGCATTGGCCCTGGAAGGGCTCCAGAGACCTCCTGAACTCGATTCTACTTCTCAAATTCCATCCACCTTGGGCACCACCTCTCTTGACCCCCTAACAGTGATATGATTTCTTGCTCCCCTTCTTGTTGATGGAGAACAATACCTCTTTCTTTATGACATTGAGGTTAGAGGTTCTTGCTTTAACATGGGAACATAAAAATATCTTTTATTCATTGGCCTCAAAGGGAAGAGATTTACAAAATGATTCAAATTACACCAAATGAACCTAAACAACATCTAGGGCCTAAGGGAGGGATCGTAGTGGATGCACTTAGCGAGTGCAAGGTCCTTGTCCATCATTGTTACTCTTTTGGCATGGATAGCACATAAGTTTGTGTCTTCAAAAAGACCTACTGTCATCTACTCTGTTGCCTCCTGAATTGCTCCCATAGCGCCTAAAGTGAAACGCACATCATCCTTGTAATGCCGTGCTATTTCACGTACAACACACTGGAAGGGTGCATGGGGAATGAGATTGTCCATAGTGGTTTGGAACTTGCGGATCTCTTGATGTGCCTTCACGCCTGATTTTTTGCACCTATCATAGTCTTATAGACATCTTTCTCACATATCTTTATCTAGTTGTGGCCCATTCTCAATTCAATCTTTGTGAAATACTTGGCGCCATAGACCTGATTTGATGACATTGTCCATCCTTGCAAAGGATACTTATTCTTGATTGTGAGTCTATTCAGACACTTATAATATACACACAAGTGCATATACGTGTCTTTCTTCTCAATTAGAAGGCACATGCTATGACTCTGCTTGAACCAGCAAAAATAGATCGAGTATCCACTTATGCTCGTTTGAAAACAGATCTATGAGCTGATTAATTAGGAAATGTGGTTTTTGATAAGGATTTACTATCTCCCCATTGTTATCCATGGTCACATGCCTGAGCTTCTTCATCACAACTGGAATAATGAAATGATCAGGAGTAAATGGAGAAGATGAAGGAAAATTGATGTGACCAATACTTTTTTTTCCATCGACAAACCAATACCCAACTGAAATGTTTTCTGTAGTAGAGGTGAATCAATGTCCTTTCATTGGTCTCACATTGGGTTTCATCCTACGACATGCAACAAAAATAAGTTTTAAATTTATCAAAAGAAAACACAATTATAACAATAATAATTGACCCAAAAAAATCTTTGCATTTCATTGCTGTACTCACCAATAAAGGTGGTCACGTCCAGCACATTTATCATTGATGACACTCATCACTGCCCCTGGGGACCTTGCACTAGCCTCTGGACATGGCTCCATGGCCGCTTGTCCACTTTGAACTTCTTTCACCTCTCCTCCCTTACAACCTCCTCTTCAGACTCCTCTTCTTGTGTCTAGTGGGTCCTTCGAGGTGGCTTTTTGCGCCTAGGGGTCTGTTTTGTCCCTGGTCCCTTTCCCTTTTGATGAGGCTGTGAGACAGCAAGCTGAGGCTCTTACTTAGCTCGTACTAGAGGCTCCTCATATGTGACAATCTCAAGGCACAAAGGGTTGATGGTGCTCTTCCATGCGGTCTGCTTGGTTGGAGGATTGGGGCCAAGGTTTATTATATCTACGAGCCCGCCAAATACTTCCTCTTGTTGTGGCCCCTTTAATCTCTCCATCTCCTCGCTTTGCCTTTCTTGCTCCCCTTGTTGGTCTAGATGCTCCATGCCAAAAACCCATGGAGGAGGGAGGTTGAGGTTGTTGAAATGTGCAATGTCCAATTGATGGGATATTGTGTTGGTACCCTAGAGGGGTATGTTTGTGGGAATTATGGTAGCCACACAAGAGGATGTGGACTACATGAATGGATGTGGGACATTGGTCACCACAAGTTGAATGTGGATCAGGGGATGCCACACAGTAGGCTTATGCCTTGAGACTCTCTATATAAGAGGTCTATCATTGTATTGTTTATCAAGCATTGGAATAGATTGATTGAGTGTTGCCTACATTGTTGTATCTCCCGTAATGGATTTTCTTGTATGGTTCAATCCTCCATGATTGTTACACTAATCTCATGTAGCCCTAGGCTTAGTGGCGGTCTCATTCAGTTTCTTAACATGGTATCAGAGCTGGTCATCGCTAAGCTTAGGTAGATTAGTGTGTGTATACTGTTATTTCTGAGTTTGAGTATGATTAGTTGAGAAAAAGAAAAATGGCACACTCTATCATTAGGGAGAGTTTTGTGTGAGAATATGCCCTTGCTGGATTTGGAGTAGCCCATGAAAGAGCCAGGCTTGACTTGAAGTTTTCCATTATGAGAAAAGAAGACTGATGCAGGTTGTTGCTGCAAAAGATATTGCCGCTTATGGAAGATGCAAAAGAAAATTGTTGCTAGGAGGAGATTGCATTGCTTAAAGAACATTTTGCAAAGTTCGAAGAAGGGAAGGACACGCTGGTCGGAGAAAAAGAACAGGTCTTGAAGCAAATGAAGGACTTCGAGAGGAAGACGGAAGAGCTACAGGAGGAGCTTCTTATGCTGCGGGAGCAAAGAAAGTGCCTCGAAGAAAAAAAACTGGAGGCAGAATTAGTGTGCATTATTGCATTCGAAGAAGATAATGTCGATGTTGAGTTGCTGGTATGTGAAGATTGGAAGCTGCTGCAAGGTCGTAGTGAAGATTGAAGCTACCCAAGGAGGAGGCAGGATCAACTAAAGATTGTAGCTGTGAAAAAAAGTTACAGGGAGGAAGCTGCCGTCATCATTGAGTTGCAGAGAAGAGATGCTGCAAAAATTGTTGTTGATGCTGCCCTTGCTAAGTTGCTGCTCAAGAAGGTCAGCAAAGGAGTTACAAGATGGTTGCAGCGAAAGGGATGCTACAAAGAAAGAAAAGAGAACAGTGGCTGAGAGCTATGCTAAAGCAGCAAAGATAAGCACCACGACAAAAGGCGAGCACGAGAAGAAAGGTGCAAAGTAGGAGGTGAAAATCCGGGCTGCAAAGTAGAGAAAGATCGAAAATGAGTAACAGTCAATGAAGGAAGAAAGCTGCTTGATGCTCTAGAGGCTATGGTGCACAGAAAAACATTCGAACCCAAGAATTCAAGCTCAAGTATTGCGCTTCTGGACTGCTGTTGATCCGAACACTATCGAAAACAAAGTGGGCTTCTTGCCAACTTTGCGATGTGGAAAGATCAGTCATTCAATGGCAATATCTACATTGCTGGTGAGGACGATCAAGGTGTGGAAACCAATGGCTGACAATCCAACTGTGAAAGTTGTATCCATCGTTGGGAAAGCTGGAGACGAGAATGGAAGGCGCTGAGTGAAGTGAAAACAGCTCCTTATGTCGCCAAAGCTGCTAAGAGGAAAGTCGAGTATGAGAAATCCATGCAGGCTTACAATTCAAAGCAAGACAAGCCTGTTGAAGAGGAACCAGCAGAGAAATCAGACAAATCCAAATCGGAGATCAACGACGATGACAAGGAAGAAAGTGAAGAAGATGGGAAGAAGACGACTATTTTGCTCTTTGGTTTAGGGTTATACGACACCCTAAATTTTGTGGTTCAAAAGATCTTATCCTCATCCTTTGTACTCATGAAAATTCCTCCATCTTTTTTATCCCACTATGCTATATGGTACATGAAAAATTTTCTAATTTTCTTACGCCTTGGAAAAATGCTGCAGCATTGGCTGGTATGGCAAATCATGGATATGTTGTATCATGACCGAGATTATTGTGGGTGCCCTGCCCTTGCATTAACATAAAATGGATGTAATTTTCTCTCACCCATGTTTATGAGGGTCCTCTGCCCGAGCCCACGGGTGCTCAAAAAGATATTTGATTGTGGTGTGCAGGAGTAGTGTACATTGATGATGCACTACTTGGGTTGGTTCCTTCTCCCTGACACATGGGGTGTCTAAAAAGCACTTGGGTGTCCCGCCCACACAGCATGGTGTCTAAAGTGGATGATAAGGTGTCTAGGTTGCTAGACACATGCACACACATTTGTTGAACACTCCAATTTGTCATTGAGGGGGAGTGTTGAGAGAGTGAGTTTGGCAATGCCAAATCATTGGGGGTGAGAGGTGAGATGATCACATATGATTGTACATTGAGGAGGGGTGTTGAAATGTGCAATGTCCAATTGATGGGATATTGTGTTGGTACCCTAGAGGGGTATGTTTGTGGGAATTATGGTAGCCACACAAGAGGATGTGGACTACATGAATGGATGTGGGACATTGGTCACCACAAGTTGAATGTGGATCAGAGGATGCCACACAGTAGGCTTATGCCTTGAGACTCTCTATATAAGAGGTCTATCATTGTATTGTTTATCAAGCATTGGAATAGATTGATTGAGTGTTGCCTACATTGTTGTATCTCCCGTAATGGATTTTCTTGTATGGTTCAATCCTCCATGATTGTTACACTAATCTCATGTAGCCCTAGGCTTAGTGGCAGTCTCATTCAGTTTCTTAACAGAGGTACCATTCCGAAGCCTCATCGGTTAGAGCCATCAGGAACTAGGCAGCCTTGGTTTCATTTGATTGGTCACCTCTAGCACAACATGCTGTGTTGAAGAGTTGAAGGAACCTAGCAGGGCTCATCCATTGTACTTTGGCATTTCCAATTTACCAAAGTGTCATTTGCCATTGTTGTTTTTGTTGCGATTGTGTTGTTCTTTAAGGTGTTCTGAAGGACTTTGATCATCGCTACTTATTGCTCCTTCAATTGTTATGTCCTCCATGCTGCTTATCAATGGTGAGAGGTTGAACTCTTGAAGAGCATCGAGGGTCCAAGAAAGCTCCCAGAAGTAGGCAGGTTCTAGCCTTTTTCGTGATCTCAGGTGCATAAACAAGTCCTATTTGTGACTTCAGGTGGGTGCATATGACTACGAAGTCCGATTATGATTTTGACCTTCGTGGACTCAAAAATGGTCAAAAATAAGCAAGCAGTGGGTCGAAATCAATGCCTACATGAGGCACCTACCAGAGCCCAAAAATGATGGTTAAACACTTCAAAAAACTTCATTTATAGTAGATCTTTACATGCGTGAAATCTGGGTTCGATCCGAGTGCAATTTGGTTTTCAAATGGCCATGATACGGGCTCCCAAAGAAGCAGTAAATTTGTTAGCGGGGTTAGAGATGCGTTGGTGTCATAGGGACTATCATGTTAAAAATGTGCCTAGGATTGTTCCACATGAGTGGGAAGATGTGCCGGTGCAGAAGGATTATTAATCGGAGGTCACAGTGGAATCTTATGAGCGAATTAGTGCCAAAAAGGGGCCCACACAAGGGTGGCAATTGACGAGTGTTATGGATGCCTAAATGGTGTGGGATTGGCTAGAAAAAGTTCTTGTAGCTCAATGGTTCCGTGTGTGAAGTTTTGGTTCAATTTGGGTCCAATTCGGGTCCCAAACGGGCAAGATATAAACCCTCAAAGTTAGGGGAATTTAGGGGCCCTTTGGTCTTTAGGTCCAAGTGTAAATGGTCCTAGACCTTTGGCTAAACTAGGGTTGTGAACTAACTACTAGTTAGTTGAGACTCAATGAATGTAGCTGGTCCTTAGCTAACCTAGTTTATCTAACTATATCAGTTAGTATGCTATAGTTAGTCCAACTAACTAAAGTTAGTTACTAATTGATCCTCAATTAACTTAATCTAATGTGGTCAACTAAGCTAACTACAGTTAACTAGCCTAATCGATTGTCAACTAACCTAACTACTGTTAGTATTTTAGGGTTAGTTTGCCCTCTCTCTTTTTTTTTTTCTTTCTTTTTTTTGGGGGGGGAGGGGGGGGAAGGCGGCGGCGGCGAAAGTTTGTGTTGGGGGGGGGGGGGGAAGAGGGGACGTTTTTTGGAGATGAGGAGGTGGGGTTTGCAAGATGACGGGGGGAGGAGGTATGGAGGAGGGCCTTTAAGGCCCTGGTGGATTAAGGCTAGCTTGGTGGGCATCAAGCACGTGCATCTCGGGCGTAGGCAGGCATCGCCGCCGTTGGGGGGCAGGCGTCGCCATCACCACTGTTGGTGCTATCGCGCAAGTGCCACCGCATGGCACGCAGCTCCGCGTTAGCTAGTGCGTAGGTAGCCAAGGCCCTTAGGGGCCTTGTAGATAGAGAGAGGAGGGAGAGGGAGGAGGGGGGGTGGAGAGAGAGAGAGAGAGAGAGAGAGAGAGAGAGAGAGAGAGAGAGAAGAGGGGGGGAAGAGAGAGGAGAGAAGAATTTGTAGGGATTGTGATAGTGATGGAGGCCAATCTCCTGGTTGAGAATCTCATGTCTCCTATGCTAGCAATAATATGATAAAAATCACAAGAAATAGATAGGGCTCCCACCAAATCTAAAGAAGAGGACACTCCACCTTGCAAATGAGATGCCCAAATCTATAAAACATATAGTGTGAGACCCTCCTCTACATACAAGGCATTTGGAATCCTTGTATTGATAGAGTAGTGCCTCGTATGCCATCGAAAATTAATCGAAGGTGGAGACTCCTAATGCAAAGCATACCAAACCAACTATCTCCAATGCCCAAACACCAACATACAATCTATCAATCCACGCATTCATGGGCATATGCGGCCTCTTATTTGACCATGAGAAGAGGAGCGAATGAGGCAGAGTCTAAAATGCATCATCTGTTCAAGTCTCTCTACCACTAAACTAGGAAAGGAAGACATCCCAAGATACTCCCTCCAATGAGTGAATGCTACCTTCTCTTTCTCCCTTCTTTTCTAAAGGCAACTCCAAAATGTTGAAGTCCCTACCAATAATCCATGAGTCTACAATGGGGGCCTAAGAGAAAAGACCCTTCTAGAATAGGAAATAATCCCCTCTATTGTTGGGGGCATAAGAGTTAAGGAGACCAACCTTATGTCCCATAATCAACTAAACAATCCACTATGCTCTAGAGGGCATAATGATATCATGTCCAACCACAAGGGGAAGAAAGGAATCTAAAATATAAATGCATGTCCTCCCCCTAACGTCAAACCGAGAGACCAAAAGTTATGACCTGAAAGTAGTTTACCTAACCTTGAACAATCTCTGGCATCCAATTTGTGTTCCTAAATAAAGATAATGTCAATGGATCCCCAAGTAACACGTGCTCCTGTGCTAAGTCCATAGCACTCAAACTATCACTGTGCAAAGAAAATGTCTCTGTACCACCTGTGACCATAAGCACATGCCCTATAATAGACCTCTGCTGGTCTACCCAACCTGCATCACCTACATGCTTGCTCCTGGAAGCATAAGGACCTGATGTCCACAACTGCTTCCCTACTACCATAATCATGCTACCAACTCCCACTACAACGAAAGCAAGAACCCGAAGTGTAGCCCCAATGGCAACCAACCAAGTCTCAACCCAGTCATAGATGCATCAAGTACTATGGCTGCCATATCAACCATAACTCGCTGTCAATTGATCTCTGTGATCGTCAAACCTATTGTGTTTAAGTAGTGGGCACATTGCCCTTTACCCCAATAGGAGGAGGAGAAGGGAGGAGGAGGGAGGAAGGAGGAGAAGGAGGAGGGAGGAGTAGGAGAAGGGAGGAGGAGGAGAAGGGAGGAGAAGGAGGGAGGAAGGAGGAGGAGGAGGAGGAGGGAGCAGGAGGGAGGAGGAGGAGAAGGGAGGAGGAGGGAGGAGAAGGACGGAGGAAGGAGGAGGAGGAGAGAGGAGGAGAAAGGAGGAGGAGAAGGGAGGAGGAGAAGGAACAAGTAGGAGGAGGAGAAGGGAGGAGAAGGAGGGAGGGAGGAGGAGGAGAATGAGGAATGAGGAGGAGAAGGGAGGAGGAGGAGGAATAGGGAGGAAGGAGGAGGAAGGAGGGAAAGAAGAGGGTGGAAGGAGGAGGAGGAGGGAGTACAAGGATAGAGAGTGCAAGGGTAAGGGCATACTAGAACATGATAGTGTAAGAGAGCATGGATGCAATGGAGATCAATCGCATGAACACAATAGTGAGCTTGAACACTGAACCCCAAAGAGTGGGAGCTTCATTCCATTGAGAGAGATTTATGCATGTTGGTCTCTACACAATCCGTAGGTACCTCCGTGGTGGGACTCTTTTGTAGGAGACCTTTTGGATAGGATGTGAAGAGAGTGGGAGAGAAGTAAGGAGTCTCGCTTGCAGCTTTCTCACATACACAATGGGGGAATACACACAAAGGTGGATGCTGAAAACAGTTTTCCTCTTCTTAGTTGTGAAAGCCAAAAGAACTCTCTCTTAGTACAAAAGGAATAGGTGAACCCTATATGTGGGTCTCAAACCAAACTTAGCTAACCTAGGTGGCATACTAACTGAGCCACTAACTAGAGTACATAAAGATAGCTATCATCCAGCTATTATTCATGGGCAGTGTACCAACTGCATCTGCAGCTAACAAGTTGGTGACATAAATGCACAACGGTCACCTTGGCATATCACAAGTGTGGAGCTCGTTATCTCAACACTCCCCCTCGAGCTCAATCCCAATTCTTGCACACCAAGTAGGTCTCTAAACTTGTGCAGCTTCTCTGTGCCCAATGCCTTCATGAATATGTCAGCTACCTAATCCTCTGTGCTGACATAAACTAGATCAATAAAACCTACTAGAACCTTCCCCTGCGCATAGTGATAATGCACCTCAATGTGCTTTCTTCTAGCATGATAGACTGGGTTATTTGCCAAGTGTATACTGCTCATGTTGTCACAATAAATGACAACTGGCCCATCTATAGACTGATGCATACCATAAAGTAGCTTATGCAACCAAGCTGCCTCACATGCAGCCATTGTTGCATCCCTATATTCAGCTTCTATGCTCAACAAGGCAACTGTAGGCTGTTTCTTACTGCTCCAAGTGACCGCAGCACTCCCAAAAGAAAACACATATCCTCTGGTAGATCGTCTATTAGAAATACTACCAGCCCAATCAACATCAGTGTATCCATGCAATTGTATCTGAACCCCAGTCTCACAAAATAGTCCATATTACAATGTGGACTATACATACCTTAGTATGCGTCTAGCCGCATCCAAATGCAGTTTCCTTAGAGCCTGCATAAATTGACTTACCAACCCAATAGCATAGCTCAAATCTAGCCTGGTAATAGTCATATAAATCAAACTTCCTACTATGCATTTGTACATAGTAGGGTCTTCCAGAAGCTCACCTGCATCTGCACTCAACTTCGTATTCTGCTCCAAAGGAACTGAAATAGGCTTACAGCCTATCATCCCATATTTGGACAGCATGTCCAATCCATACATCCTCTGCAAGAGCCATATCCCACTTGTGGATCTAATCACCTCAATGCCCAAGAAATAATGCAGCTCTCCCAAATCCTTCATCTCAAACTTCTGCTTCAATAGCATTTTCACATGGATATATTCATCACTATCACCTGTGATGATCAAATCATCAACATAAATGACAAGCAGCATAATGCCTTTTTGTATTTTTCTCACATAAAGTGAGAAATCTACCTTGGAAATCTGAAAGCCAATAGTGACAAGATACTATCCTATCTTGTCAAACCATACTCTGGGTGCTTGCTTCAAGCCATACAAGGCTTTCTTCAACCTGCAAACAAACTCACGATGAACAGCATGCACATAACCTGGTGGCTACTCCATGTAGACCTCTTCTTGCAAATCACCATGCAAGAAGGCATTATTTACATCCATCTGATGTAAAGACCATCCCTTTGATGCAGCCATAGCAATGACTGCTCTTACACTTGCCATCCTTGCAATCGGACTGAATGTTTCTTCATAATCAATGCCATATGTCTCTGCATACCCCTTGACAACTAATCTTGCCTTGTATCTGCTCACAGAACCATCTGCATTGTGTTTCACCTTATAAACCCACTTGTAGCCAATTGCATTCTTGTCTTTAGGCAAAGGCACCAATTCCCATGTAGCATTTGCTTCCAAGGCATCCATTTCTTCATCCATGGCTTTCTCCCATTTTTCTTTTCCCATGGCTTGCTCAAAAGAAGTGGGTTCTGGTTCATGTATGACCATATAGGCATAGTGAATGGCTATAAATCCATCATATTTCATCCTATCCACAGGATACTTAACTCTGGTAGACCTGCGCAAAATAGGCTCACTACCAGGAGCTCTCAAAACATCCCTTGTCTTCCTTCCTCTAGGTGTAACAATAGAAGGAATACCCAACTCATCATCAAGGCTCTGTTCTGAGCCACTGGATCCACCATCCACATAAGAGTGACTTGCATTCACATCAAACATGGGTTGATCTACTTTCTCTTTTCCTTTTTGTGATACTTGCATACCACTATCTACATTGCTTCAAGGAGATCCTCCTGATCTCAATCTGCCTGTCCATGGTGAAGTATGTGAACCACTACTAGAGGACACTATAGGTCCACTAATATTTTGTGATTGCTGCTATGAATTCTGTGCAGCATTACCATTTTGTGCATCTACATCATCAACCACATTTACTGGTTTATACCAGCTGCTCATCTCATCAAAAACAACATCTCTGCTCACTATAAAAAGGGTTATAGCATCTAGACCCTTTCTACTACAGAGAATAACTAATAAAGATGCACTTCTCATCTTTTGGATCTCAACTCATCTGGCACATGAACATAGGCAATGCAACCAAAAACTTTCAAATGAGAAATATCTGGTTTCCTACCAGTATACCTCTCCTCTGGTGCCATGCCATGTATTGCTGCAGTGGGAGTCTTGTTCATTATGTAGACTGCTGTAGCAACTGCTTCAGCCCAATAATAATCTGGCAGGTCTTTTTCATTGAGCATGGCACGAGATACCTCTCCAATATGCCTGTTTTTCCTTTCTGCAAGTCCATTTTGCTGTGGGGTATGACTGCATGAATATTGCTGCTTTATGCCATGCTCCTGCAGGAACCTTGCAAACTCATTTGAGAGGTACTCTCCCCCTCCATCTGACCTTAGGCATTTTATTTGCAGGCCTATTTCTTTCTCAACCATAGCTTTAAAAGCTTTGAAATGCCCAAACACTTCACTTTTCTTTTTCAAAAAATACACCCAAAGTTTTCTGCTGTAGTCATCAATAAAAGTGACAAAATAATGACAGCCTCCAATAGATGCAGCTTTAGTAGTCCACAAATCATAGTGGATTAATTCCAATGGCTTCTTACTCTCTTGAACATGTCTAGGAAATGGTTTCCTTGCCTGTTTTCCAAATTGACAGGCTTCACATACCTTATGAATTTCTGCAACCTTGAACTTAGGCAATCCTGCAACAATATTTTGGGCCTGCATTAATTTAAGTCACTGTACATTAACATGACCAATGTGTTTATGCCAGATATCAATATTTGCAACTACACCGGTTCCATGTACAAACATTGCTGCACTCAATTCAGGCATGTCCCCATCCAATGTAAACATCCTGCCCTTCTTCTTCCCTTTTGCAATCAAGCGACCTTTATTTTTCATATCTTCAACAAAGCATCCATGAGGATTAAATCTGACCTGCAAGCCCTGCTCAACCATTTGACCAACAGAAACCAGGTTCTTGGTGATATTTGGGACATGAAATACATCAAGTCATGATGTCATTCTACTTTTTATAGCAGTCTTTAACCATATGACCCATTTTACCATAGTAGTAGCATTCAACATTGCTGTTTGCATTTTGGCCTCTTTGCCATCCACCACGACCTCTTTGGCTCCCCCTGCCTCTAAAGTTACCATGTCCTCCTCCATAGGACTAGTTTTCTTGAATTTGTTGCATATTCTGATGTCTGCCATGGCCTCCAGATCGGCCTGCACTACCTCTGCCTCTACCTCTTCCAGCATTTGAGTAGAAGACAGTTTCTTTTGAAGTTCCTCCTAAAGAAGATGCACCACCATTTCTCTGCTCTTCAGAAATTAGAAGAGCAATCAACTCCTCAAAATCAGGAAAATTCTCACGAACGGCAATGGATGTACGGAATTGTGCATAATCCTTTCCTAGAGCATTCAAGGTCACAGAAACTAAATTATCATCTTCCATTGGTGACCCAATAGAATCAAGTGCATCTGCAATCTTCTTCACCTTCATGTGGTAGTCATTGATGCTCATATTTTCTCTCTGCACATTATGCAACTCCTGCTTGAGCTGCATTTTCCTCGCTTGCGTATTTATGCTATACATTTTTGTCAAAGTATCCCACGCCTCCTTCGGCGTGCTTGCATCCTGAATATGCACAATCAAAGAATCTGAAATACTGATAGACAGCCAGTACATAACTTTTCTGGCTCTCTCATGCCGACCTTTAAATGCCTGCAACTCCTGTTGATTGGGAACATTAGGAATAACTAGTTCTTGTTCAGCTCCAGTAATGAACTCTCAATAGCCTTTTCCCTTAAGGAAATTTGTCATTCTAAACTTCCATGCTTGGAAGTTGTTCTTGTCAAGCTTTTCAGTGACTATTTGTGAAAGAGCATCAGACGCCATTATAGAACACTACAAAAATATTCTGTCACTGCAAAAAACACAACTTCTACCTCACAAGGGCAAATCTGCAAAACTGACAAAAGTGGTAATTGACCACAGAGTCACTTCCTAGTGACGATTTTGCATCAACAGGCAATAAAAATGATTCAGTCACTCCTAATATCTCTGCACATAGGCATATGATGCAATTTCTATGGCAACTTTTCACTGACCTGCGAAACAGTGGTCGCACAGCAAAAAACAGGGCACTTTTTTGAGTGCCTGTAGAAAACTTTTGCCACTGAAACGGGCCCCAAAATGGCCTCAAATCAAAATAAATAATGTTGCCCTACAACATATACTACCCTCTCGCCACACCACAAAAGGCGTCCCAATCTAAGACAGTGCACTCTTGCACTTTTCGGCTGTGCTACCTGTAGAGATTTGCTCCCAAACTCGAAAAAGGAAAGCAACACTAATCCTCTTACCAAGACACCGTGAACTTGGTTTGCTTTCTTGAGCTCCTTACCACGAACCAAGCTCTGATACCATGTGAAGAGAGTGGGAGAGAAGTAAGGAGTCTCACTTGCAACTTTCTCACATACACAATGGGGGAATACACACAAAGGTGGAGGCTGAAAACAGTTTTCCTCTTCTTAGTTGTGAAAGCCAAAAGAACTCTCTTTTAGTAAAAAAGGAATAGGTGAACCCTATATGTGGGTCTCAAACCAAACTCAGCTAACCTAGGTGGCATACTAACTGAGCCACTAACTAGAGTACATAAAGATAGTTGTCATCCAGCTTTTATTCATGGGCGGTGTACCAACCGCATCTGCAGCTAATAAGTCGGTGACATAAATGCACAATGGTCACCCTGGCATATCACGAGTGGAGCTCGATATCTCAACGTAGGAGTCCCTCCACTTTTGGGGGGACCTTTTGGATCTCTACACAAAGTGGAGGGACCTCCGAAAGTGTAGGCGTTTAGTCTTCCTCTCTAGATTTAGTCTTTCTGTCTCTAGATTCTGATTTTGCAAGTATGATTGGATCTTTTCTAGAGAGGATTTTGGCTATCCTCATCCTTTAAGATTTATCATACCATCTTTTAGGCTCAAGATATTACAAGCGGAGCTTTGCCGCTACTCTATACACGCAATGCTCTCATAGTTGTTGTCCTAGATTGCACTTCTGGCCCTTGTTGCCACAGGGTTAACAGTCGTGACATGATCAGTAGGCTCAAGGGCATCCTTAGTTATGACTAGAACTGAAATATTAGTAGCCCTAATAGGTGCAAGGTCCGAGACTAGCGAAGTTCCCTCCGTTGGAGGAGGGCCAACAACTCTAACTTCCACCCATCGAGGGGTGACCGATGTAGGGCAAGCAAGTGGTGGATAGACATCTAGTGTCTGACATGTAGGAGGTTCCATAGGAGCTCTTTATCAAGGACAAGGATGAGCCGCACTAAATATTTCTTGGGCTTCTTCTTCTTCTTTGGGCAATCTTTAGAAAAATGCCCAAAAGTCCTACAAATTTGACACTAATCCTGTCTACCTACTATCTCAACTCTCTACTGAAATAAAAGAACCATCAAGGAACTGAAGCACAATATGGTCACCTAAAATGTTAAGATCGGAAACATTGACCATAACTCTAGGAATCCCACATCGCCTCTAATGCAGAAGAAGGCAAAAAGGGTCTTTGTGACCAACCCAATTAGTGCTCCAATCATAGCAAGAATATGATGGTAGAATAAGGAGCCTGATGAAAACTAAGGGAACTCATGTGTCCACATCTATTGGGTCAAAACCCAGGTAAATGGAGTGAAAAGAATCCTCTTGGAGTCAAGTGCCAAAGGATTCGGTTGTAGCACTATGGTTGCGACGTCTGGAGAATCAAAATCCACCCTAAAGAAGCCTCGTCCCAATAACAAACATAAAAAAGGTGGGGTCGGAGGTATTGCGGCAGAGAAGCAAGCATCCAGTCCCTAGCCTATGACTTGAAAGGGTGGGACCCATGGATGTGTGCAAAGAGAGTGGTGGAACTTTCAACCTCCACATTCTTTTTGAGTTGCATCCTCTCTCAACATGCTCTAGCTCCACAAATGTGAGACCTGCTCCAAATTTTGTGCCATCAATAGTGTAAATTCGAGTCATTCTTTGCAAGAAGTCTCTACTCTAAGAAGGCGCCTTTTAGGCTTCAAATTCTTGCCTTCTTATCTTCATTTTTTTGCAACTATTAGAGCAACTATTGTACAATGTACCACTCCTCTACTTGGCTTCTCCCTCTCCCTCGGCCCCTCCCTTCAGCTTCTCCCTCTACCTCATCCCTCCCTCCATTCTCATCAATCCCTCTCCCTCAGTCCCTCCCTCTCTGTCTCGGCCCCTCTCTTCCCCCACCCCCCCTCAACCTCGCCCTATTAGCCCCTTCTGTACCTTAGTTTTCCTTTATATTTCATGGTTTAGCCTCTCCAAAAAAATGAGTTGATCTCTTTAATGTTTGAGTTAGCCTCCCATTTTTCAAGGCGATCCTTGACTACTTCCATTGACCATGAGAACCATCATTTAGCTCACATCTAACTTAAGCATTTACAAAGGAAAAATATATGTTAGGTAGTATCAGCTATGTCAAGGAAAAATATATGCTCACTTTTTTTTGGGTGGAATCAAGGCACTTTTGTGCATAGCGATAGTTGTTCAATTTTTGTTTTGAAAACTTAATTAGCTTTTGCCAATATGTCATCACTTTCAAATACTCCTAACTCTATGGGAATTAAGGATAATTTGTATGGCTACAACTATTCTCTCTGGTCTTTTATGCCTTTAATCAATATTAATTGTAAGATATTGATAAAGCAAGGCCCATTGGTGCATGTATTGCAATAACACAACTTAGTGGCATCCCTACGACATCCATTTTCCCTCCTACAAAGGCATAACACAATTTTGATGGGATAAATGCTTAGGCTTAGGCTCTCATCATGCTCTCCACCATCAATGGACATATAACAAATTTCAAGGATGCTTAAGAAGCTTGGGGTACTTCGGCACATATGTATTACATTGAAAAATGAACCATAGGTCATGCTCTACATAATCAGTTACATGAATTGAAAAGAGATGGGGATGATTCTATGATAGACCATATCTCAATTGAAAAGTAATGGGAATGACCATATCTCAAAGATTTGAAATTTGTAGGATCAATCATAAACATGGATAAGAATCTTGAAGATAAGAAAATTGGTGTCTTAACATCTTAGCTCCATCATATATATATACATTGATGAATAAACGCCATATTTAGGAGAACATTGAGGAGCATATATCTACAAACAAGTACTTGAACAAAATGATAGTAAACTCGAGTAGCATGTTCTTTGCATTAGGAAAAAAGGGAGCTTGTTTTGGGGCCTTTTAGGGTTTAGAAAAATAGGCTCCCTTTTAGGGTTTAGAAAAATAGGCTCTTGACCAATCGGTAGAGAATAAACGTAACATTGGAAAAATGCCAAAATTCACGTAAAAAGATAAAAGAAGTCATATTCAAAATATCTCTTTTATTAGGTCTAACATATATGATCTTCAAAGATGTTTTTCTGTGCAGAATGTGATGATTCTGACATCGTCGGTGCATCTGGAGCGGGCCAAAGCCTCCAATTCGACCCTAGAGACACCAAAAACTTACCGGTCTATGGGGCCTAACTCTTACTAGCATTGAGAGTGGACAAGATAGCTACCATTGGTGTGATATGGGAATCTCCAAGTCTCAAGTTTTCGGGTACATGAAATTAGATCATGCTAACGGTAACTCTAAGAGGTTCCAAAGGCAGGCAACATTCTTCATCATAGCTAACTCAAATGCAAGGCAATGAAAATGCCAGGAGAGTTGCTAGGTAGCATTGATTTTGGGAAGGGATATGATGATACTTTGTTGTGTTATGTAGGATATTAATTTCCATTAAATTTGGGACATGTTAGATATAACTTCATAAAATCCTAAGTCATGAAATTAATACATTACAAGTTCAAGCATAAATAATAGTTGTGAAGTTAATGCATTAAATATTCAAGCCTAAAGAAGAATTAATCAAGACCTAATGCACCGTACCAGAGACTTTGGCCTTACCCTCATTCCATAGTCTTGCCAACGTAAGGCCAAAATTTTCATTCTTAAGAATATGTGGAAAGACCTTACATTTGGCCCACTTTTGGCGAAAAAATTTCATTCTAAAGAATAGGTGGAGTGAAATTGTGTTTGATAAATACAAATCAATGCTCAAGTTTGGACACAAATAAAGGTATCCTTTTGAAGATATTGGAACACATGAGAGAAATAATATTGAAGATACATGAATTTTTAGACATACTATTAAAGACAAATGAACATATAATGGATGAAATCCTATTGATGATACATGAATTTTCAATAGAAATGTTATTCAAAAGATTTGATGGATTGAATGTAGCTTTACTACATTATCCCTTTTACAAGGGTGTTTGAGTTTGAGGCTTGAAACATAAGAATGAATTTGTGTTGAAGCCTAGTGGTTTGTTAAGGATATGTGAAACTTAAAGTAAAAGTACTTACAATGGAAGGGATTATATCAAGATCCTATTAAGGACATGTGAACATATAGTAGAATAATTCTACATAAAATCAGTGGATCAAACTTAATGGCTCAAAAGCAAAAAAGGATGATGGTGCAACCTAGGGGCTACTCTACGGCACTATGGCAACAATCTTTGTAGTTACTATCAAAGGTAGTGTAACTTTTTTGTCAAGGAAAGAGACGCGAACCACTCCACATGACCTAGATTTGTATGACCTAGGTTGCACCGACTTGTTTCTTTCATGGATAAAAAGTGACCCTTAGGTGATGCTATAGCACTCTCTTTTTTTGTCCATTATTATAGCACAATTGGGGCCTTTTGACCTAATACTAGCTACCCATCAAATATTTGTTGTAGATGTTAGGGGTAATTACCAAACTACTAGTGGTAGTTTTATCACCACAATTAGTAATTTTATTTGAGTGTTCCTTAATGGTAGTTCTCCTACTACTACATACAATATTACCAATAGTAGTCCTAATCCCAATGATAGTACACATAATATTATTACGACTGTCCAACTTTAATCATCATTATATCTATGAATACATATATATAGGTCTATCTATATCTATACCTATTTATTCCTCATCCAATACGTTTGCATTTATTTTTGATGCTTTGCTTACTTTGAAATTAAAGATAATGTGATTTCATTATTGTTTGCATTCTTGTCAAACATGAGGAGCTGGAATGCATAAGAGTTGGGAGGCACATTATAATTTCTGTGCAAATTTGAGCCATTGAATAGCCTATTGATTCTGATTGTTTTCTTTCTTATTAAATCCTTAATTTGGTTATTTCACACCGAACATCACCATATCAATTCATATTTTTTTTGTTCTAGTAATGTCCTATCGCAGCATAGTCTAGGGTTGATCAAACAAGATAAATGGGTGCTCACATTTAATATATTTTTTAGAGTCAGAGGATAGTGGCTGTAGACTACAAAATCATCACTTTGAATAAATTTGGCAAGATTCTTCTGATAGAAGGAATAATTTCTATTGCACTAATGGTGAAAGAAAATTATCAAAAGGCTGATACAAGGCTCAAAATCACACTGGTGCTACTAGGCTTAATAGTCGTAGGCTAGTAGTAGTAGTAGTGTATTTACTAAGTAGTGTGCATGCCTCTCCTCATTAAAATTCATAGTCTTCAAAAATATATAATACATAAGTCAAAATATTCTAATTAGTTTTATCATCCTAATGTTGAAACTGACTTAAATTCATAGTCTTAAAAAAGGTATAATACATAAGTCAAAATATTCCAATTAGTTTTATTGTCCTCATGTTGAAACTAACTTTCTCTTCCTTCGTCTCCTATGAGCTTCAAACCTTTAATCCATTAATCTCTCAAATAGTAAGAATGGTCTTGTATTAAGAGGCGATGATATCTAAAGTGATCTACAAATACTAAGAATGGTCTTATATTAAGAGGTGATGATATCTCAAGTGTTATACAAACCATAAGAATGGTTTTGTATTAAAAGGTGATGATATCTCAAGTATTCTACAAATAGTAAGAATGGTTCAAGTGTTCTACAAAAGTATAAGGTACCTCTTAGTGGCTAAAGGGAAGGAGTGATGATATCTCAAGTGTTCTACAAATAGTAAGAATGGTCTTGTATTAAGAGGTGATGATATCTCAAGTGTTCTACAAATAGTAATAATGGTTTTGTATTAGGAGGTGATGATATCTCAAGTGTTCTATAAAACTATTAGATACCTCTTAGTGGTTGAAGGGAAGCGGTTGGAAGTATGGGCAAAATCTCTAGGAACTACAGGATGATTGCAAGAACAATTTTGAATGTCATAAATGACACGGGTTTTTCAACATACGAGTGAACTAATTTTTTTAACATTTTCTTTCATGGTTGATAACACTTTTAATAAGAAGAACCATTTTGAATGTCATAAGTGTTGATGCAATCCCATGCTATGAAGTCTACAGACAGTTTTTTTTCCCCACATATGGGTGAAGTAATGTTTACGTTACTAAGTTCAACATATCAAGCAATGCATTTGTTTTGATTATTGAAGGACTTTGATAATAAGACCCATTTCAAATGCAAAAGAATTGTTGTATCAGTAATGGAATCCGCTTTGGAGTGGAAATTCAGTTTCTTTCAAACCCACATACTATTGTTGCATAATGTGAGTATGGCTCCAATTGGAAGTTAAGGTAGACTATAATTCGCAATATTGGTATAGTTACACATAGTAACATAAGTTTTATTTTCGAGAATCTTCCCAAATAGTGGTTTCCACAAAGCTATGTTGAGTACCTCGATAAGGAAATTGTGGAAAAGCTCGCTCGCTTTTTTGGGCCCGCTCGCTTTTCCTCGCTCGCTCTATCGATTGCCTCCTTCGTAACTAGGATCACCACTAGCATGGACTTTTTTGAGTGAATGGAACTCTTTATAATGCATCTTGTAGCACATTTCTATTGGCGGTTCTTCCACTAAGCCTGCCCTCTAGCACAACTTTTGCGCGATGCCATACAATAGCTTAGTGGCTTAGACTGTGTATGGCAACAACTCTCCCCTCTTCACTTGGGAATGATGACTGGAGGATGTACTTTTGATCGCCTTCATTCCAATCTCTGCTACGTCCTTTTGCATGCTTCACTCGAATCTTTGATGCTTTTATACAAGGTGGGATACTGTTATCTCTTTCACTGCTGCAGGCTTCGACAATTACTGGTCTAGATTGCCAACACCAGTCATGGGAGACTTGCCGGACTGTGCTGAAAGACCACAGGTATCTCATGGTGAAGGGTCTCTCTGAGTGCTCCTGGGGGTAAAATTTGGTTGTGTATACACAAAATACACAGCGTTATCGCTTTCTTGCTGGGAACATGTACCCAGTCATTACATGTGTTTTGATTTTGTACTCTACTGTGCTCCAAGATAGCTACATAACCGGCTGCGTTCCAAGATAGCTACATCCCAGTTGAGCCTTATACGTTCATTAAAGCTTGGGAGATGCTTGAGAATAGTAGATTATAGTAGCAAGCCTTACGAGAACAATAGCTTATCTAGTGAGATGATAATCACAATGTTCAAAGGACTGTGGTGTTGAGGCTCTATTTCACATAAATATATTCTCTGTGTACACTTCAAAACGTGGATCTTTCAAGAGCTACGAGAGCCATATTGTTCTACTTTGCACTAGAAAAGTAGCCAGTCTTCGAGCTGCCATGCCTGCCTTAGGTGTGGCTTACACCCTGCATAACGCAATACATTATCTTACATTAGGATATTATAGGCCTCCTACGTAATGCGCTATGCCTCCTATTATGCCGCTACAGAGGATTTAAGCTCCTAATATGCCACCATAGAGCAAGTATATGCCAGTAGCGCATTGTCTCCCTTTGCCAACTCTATGGTACAGCACGTAGTAGTGCGATAACGAGCGGTCTCCTAGCTGATGAGGGACTACAGCCAAGTAAGGAGTCATCATTGCATTTTCTTATCCATTCCACTGCTCAGAGCTATGCATGGCCATCTCAGAACTATGCAGTTTATGGGTCTTAGCTGAGCCCAAAATAGTTCTAGTAGCCACAGCCTCTCTAGCTGCCATGTTGTGACAAACTACTTTTAGAAGTTATAACAGACTTGGATATCTATTGCAACCACTACCAACATTGATGGATCACCTATGTTTACGAAGGGACCTAGCTACTATAAACGTATGCTAAGTTCTGGTGCAATGATGAGTTACTATGTACGACCATTTCTTACCCTAAAGATTTAGTAAGTTGAGCCCATGTAGGAAAGGGAATTGAAAATGGCCCTGATCATTTGGAAGTTATTTAGCATTTTATAAGCATTTCTTTAACTCTGGGAATCCTTAGCATATTTCTTTCTACTTACTAGATTTGGGAATCATTGGTATATTTATTTATAATTCCATTAAATGTTTTGTCTTGGACTAATAAAGGTAATGGATGAAGAAAGATGGTAAGATGGAAAGTCCCTAGGATTTTCTAACTTTCCCCTAGATCCTTTCCTTTACTCATTTAGATTACCAAGGAATGGAAATTTATTAACTCTGAAGCCCGGCTACCACAAGCGTTGGAGGTAAGTATAATCACCAAAAGAAGATAAGGTATTTCCATTTGAATTCTTTCTAAATACCCTCCATATTGGAGTCTGGTATCAGGTACTTGTATGCAAGGTCTAATTTCATTACTTCCCTTTGACTTGGCATTGATTTCCTCCTTTGGAATATGAGAATCCCAAGATTTGATTAATGCTAATCTTGACTTGATCCCATGCTTGTGGGGTTTCATTTAGCCCATTGGGATTCATCTACCATTGGGCTTCCCTTTAGAACTTCATGGATAGGACTGGCAAGTAAAACATGGAATTGTCTTGGATATGAGCTGAGTCAAGACAAATTTTACCCTTGGGTTCTATATGCAAGTTTCTATGCATCATTTTTTCAGGGTTCTTGTTTGTAGGTCTAAGATGATTCAACGTTATGATTGGATAAGAATTGAGAATAAAGGACAACACGGCCTGTGATTATTCCATATATTCCCTTGAGAATTACTTTAACATTTTATAAGCATTTCTTTAACTCTTTAAATGCCAACCTCTGATCTTTTTTGAATACTGGAATGCCAAGATTTGATATTTCTAGTCTAGATAGAGTGACATGGATAACAACTGTGTGCTGGCATTGAAGCCTGCAGTCCCACAGTGCATTGTATTCATGCTCTAACATGCTATGCTTGTGGATGGATGTAGGTGAGTTGGCACACCTCTTCGTCGGATTTGCAAGTAGAGTCTTGGGCATGATATTGTGGAAGAAGATGTTGGCAACGAGGAGGCATACACTTGAGAGAGAGATATAGTGCTCTCGACCTTGTTATGCACGCTTGCATAATTATATGTATTTGCAATTTAAGAACTTGAAATTGAACCACCTTGCAACTTGCTTAATTTGAAAATTGTCTTATGGCTTTCACCATGGGAATATTTGACAAAATGTTATTTTATTAGATTCATGACTTGAAATGTAGCTAGAATAAGTAAATGGATTCCTCTTTTCTTGAGGATTATCTCTAGACTCTACCGCACCCTTTAGCACTAAGGTATATGTGAACATAGTCTTGGTAAAGCAATGGCTGCCAAGGGCCTTCCAAAGCATTGATGAAGAGCATGGATTAGTGTTAGATTCATTGAAATAATAGGTAACTCACACACACACACAAGTTCTACATTAAAAAAAAGGGTGGTGGTATTCTTCATCATTTTGTCACCTTATTAACCAATTTGACAATTGCGTGAAAAACTATTTGGCATATTATGCGATCAAGTCGGATCATAATTTATGTGCTAGAAGAGAAGGAATCTATGGATGTGTCATGTAAAAAATGGAAGGCCTTCTCAAATTCTCTATGGATTAGGCTAAAAGATGATAATTGGAATAAGTTCATGATGGTTGAATGATGAAGGGGATGAGTTCAAGGAAGATTTCTCCCTGAGTTGTTGGATTTTGGGTGGGAGACAAGGGAGAATAGACCAAATGGATTGCTGACAATGATCTAAACATCTTCCATGGGATATTGCATTGTTCCTCTCTAACATATAGAAAGGACACATATATGTAGTTGTTCTAGCAAATGAATCTATGGATGTGTCATGTAAAAAGTGGAAGGCCTTATCAAATTCTCTATGGCTAAAAGATGATAATTGAAATAAGGTTATAAAAGTTTTATATTCCATGGGTCATGATGGTTGAATGACCAAGGGGATAATATCAAGGAATATTTCTTCTTGAGTTATTGGATTTTGGGTGGAAGTAAAGGGAAATAGAGAAATGGATCGTTGACAATGATCAAAACATCTTCCATGGCATATTGCACTATACCTCTCTAACCTATAGTCTTTTCATGTTGTATAAAGTACACATATATGTAGTGGGTCAATGAATGGCTAGGACACATGGTCAAGAAGGACGAAGTTGATTTGGATTTTTTTTTTTGTCGTTAAAAACTGGAATGAATAAATTTAAAGCATGCACATATACATACATGCATATACCCCCCCCCTCTCGACACACACACTTATATGCCAGAATATTTGACAATAATTAGTACACAATACTCTTTATAAAAAATACAAAGCACCAACTTGGCAAAAAGGGATACACTTGTGCCCATACCTTGGATTCCCTAGTGGAGGGACATGCATAGTCAATAATGCAAATGTTGAGAGGCCCTTATGTGCCCAAGCCATATCAAATGAAATGCTCATTGATGCAACACATTTGCACACTACGACCAAAAATTATGGCAATGATCGAGTGGAGTTCTTGGATTGTGGGATGGGCCACAATTCCTATTGAAAACAATACAGAGGATCATGACATTTAGATGAAAACAAAGGCATGAGCTCTCTCTCTCTCTCTCTCTCTCTCTCTCTCTCTCTCTCTCTCATATTCACAAATCCCTTACAACCTTCTTCCCACTCACCTCTAGAACTTGCAAAATCAATAGAAGAAAAACTTGGAGCAATTGAGGGTCTCCATGAGAGTAATAATCACAATATATTGAGAATAATCGTTTCCTTTTAGATTCCCCTATGTGTTGGCTTGGTTTGTGTTTCTTAGTGTTGTTGATTGTAATAAGTGAGGAATTCGGCTCTCATTTGGCATGAAATCAATCTGTCAATGGAGCTCATTAGTCTACATATGTGTGTATGTGTGCATGTGCATGTGTATGTGTGCATGTGCATGTGTGTGTCCATGCATGCATGCACATATAGTCATGTGTAGTTTCATTTTTGTTGGTGGATGTATTGTGTTTGCAAGTAATAAGAAATTTATGTAAAGATGTACCTAGATGCACAATTGCACGTGCGCACACACACACACACAAACATGTAGGTTGTGTATGCATGCACATGCACGTGTGTGATTGGTTTGGTTGGTGGAAGTTATGTGTTTTTAAGTAATTGGAAATATGTGTGAGAATGGTACACAAATACACACACATGGAGCTGGCATACATTTAATCTAATCATTAATGTATGGGAGAATTCCACAATATGATCTGACATAAAAAGAAGTGCATATACAAGTTGCACAAATAGATAATCCCCACATGGCATGATATTGTCTCACATGTTTACATAGGAGGGATCATGGTGTGTATAAATGCAAGTGTGCACATAAAGTGGTATAGAAATGCCCTTTGTGCTTACATGTAGCTTTAATTATTCTTATCTTTATGTACCTCACTTTTGTCTTGTCATACTTTGCTCACGACCTAGTATATTTCTTCACCCTTATAAGAGAGTTAGCATAAGCTACCCTTCCTTTCTACAGTTAGTCCATAGTTGACCACCTATTTATGTGATGTGTTTCTCATTATAGTCTGCAAGTTCGTTTAGTATTTCCCTAGTTTTTCATGCTTTTGCAATTTTTATGTAAACATTGTATAAGAAATGGAAGAGATGTTTGTCTTTTTTGGTTAGTGAGCTAGCTTGGTTTTAGCATTCTTTGGGAATATGGAATGGGTATAACTACAGAAATGTGCATGTGCATAACTTGGGAATATGGCATGGATATAACTAGAGAAATGTGCACATGCACAAGTTGCAAACTTGTTTTCTACCCTGACCATATCCACTCAAGGTAGTAAAGGATCCGAGGGTAATCATGTTGAGGTACCTAAAATATGTAAGACTAAGTACCATGCATTGCATGCACATACACAGATAGTGGGATTGGAAACTTGTGTATAAAGTATAGAGAATCGCACATGTAGCTCTATATGTGTTGTGAGTGTGTGCATGCATATGAGTATGATGCTTGCATGTGTGTGTGTCTGTGTGTGTGTGTGTGTGCGTGCATGTGTGTGTGTGCATGCATGCGTGTGTGTGTGTGTGTTCGCACGTGCACGTGTGTGTGTGTGCACATTGTGTGCATCCTAATCTACTGACAACAAGAAGAGGGGGATAAGCCAATTTGTTTTACTAGCGATAGAAGAATTCATGGAGCCAGTTTTGAGCAAGTACATATTATAAAAATTATATTTATAAATTATTAAGCGAGAAAATTGTTATAGGAAAATGAGATTAAAATGAGGTCCTAGAGGGGGACTCTTTAGAGATTTTAGGTGAATAATAGCTAAATTGCACCTGTCAATTCAAATAGTTTGTAGGATTCCAACATATTATTTGAGAAATATAAAAGTTAAATTTACCACATACAACCACCTCAAAAGTGATTTTCCCCTCTCATTTAAAGCAACTTACAAGGTCATGTCACTTTATATCACATATACAAATGGTTGAGACTAAATAAGGCTAAAAGTACATTTTTATACCAAATGTACAAATGGTTGAGAGGAAATAAGGCACATTTTAAATGGAAGTTTTATCATACTCTCGTTGGCCAAACATGGACCTAAGCAAGGTGCATAACTTACCACCATTCTTACCTTGATTTGCCTGGTTTAATGTTCACACTAAACTTTACATCATAGCCAAGATGTGCTTGGGTTGGGTATGACCTTTTGATTTGCTTGGTTTAATGATCACACTAAGCTTTACATTATAGCCAAGATGTGGTGGGGTGCTATGACTTAGAAGGCCCAATATGCTCGTTATGAATGGTCATGAGTTATTGCCTTGGCCTTGCTACCATCTCGATGGGTGACAACTCCTTGATTACCACCCACTCATCTGACTTACACAACATGGGTGATGGAGGGCCAAGGATCACGATTGTACGTTCTTGAAGCACAACAATAAGTTGAGACCATGGTTGGTCAAGTGAGGTCAATCACTACATCCATTCCAAACCCTAGTTTTCAAGGGTTTTAACACCCGAAAGGGGTTAACAACACCAACTTTTAAATTTCATAACCAAGTTTGTTTGTACACGCCACCTTGGTGGGCAATAACGGGTTTATTGACACAAAAGGTATTAAGTTCAAGCTAGATAGCACCATCGTTTCAGCATCAAACTTATACTAAATGTAACTTTTGGAAGGCCTACTAGTGAAGCTTGCATTGTAGTAAGAAAAAATTATTTTAATTTTTGAAGGTAAGGCAATCTAAGTTGCACACCCTTGGCCTTAATAATGTTTGTGTAGTAAAACACTTTTGGGTGATAAGAACCATACTTACCCATCGTATTCACATACATGGGGCACCCTTCTAAGGTTTCAAGCATGAGGTGGGAGGCAGGGGAGGCAAGGGCTTCAATTGCAAAAACAAATCAAACTTCAAGTTTGACAAGTAAGTGTGTCTCAAGCAAAGAAGGTGGGCAATTCATAATAGTTTTTGGGTCTAGCAAAGGGTGCAAGGTCAATCTCCTAAATGTTAACGATATGACGGGGGGGATGGTAAGCGTTGATACAACTATGTTTTCCCCTCGAAACAACCCACTTATATTATGTGCTGGTTTGACATACAATGAAGCCCAAACATACAAACTAGATCAAAGACAAACAAAGCTAAACAAAAGGGCATATTGCCTTACAGATGATGACGAAGTCTAGAAGAACCCCTCCCTCTAGTGGCTTCTTTTTTACAAAAACACAATCATGTTGCTAAGGATACTCAATACTCATCAAAGACAATCTAGTTCCTCATCTACCAAATCACCGCCCATCGAATATACGGCCAAACACTGCAAAAATAGTCAAATTAAAACCATGAACATTGCAATAACGTCGTTAGTGCAAATTAGGGAGGTAGCAAGTGGAGGTAGTCGTGCAGTCGAAGGAGCAAAGTGAGAGCAAAGATGAACCACCCTATCCTTTTCATTGCTGACTAGAAATTGGGTTTTTTGCTCCAAAGCAGGGGCTTGAGGAGCAACCAAGATTCCTGCCTATGCAAACTCAAATTTTATTAATTAATTATTTATTTTTGTGTGGAAATGAAATGAAATTAAATTCAAAAGAAGAAAAATTCAAGGAAAGAGAGTTTACAGAGATGCGCTAAGCGCTCTATATGCTACGATCTAGAACAGTAAAAACACAACGCCTCTAGAACGTCATGCTTCAGATCTCCGATGAGACCTCTCAGGAAACGCACTCCTTGAAAGATCAATGCATTAGAGCCACGGGGAACTCAAATTTAAGTGTGGCTCTCACTTGGTGTTGGAAGCCACACCCGTGAGAGTGAAGAGGCACCAAATAGTAATGCTTGCATAGGGGGCGTGAACCCCTTGAAGGGCGGGAGGGCGTTTGGGGAAAGCGACCTTGGCAAAATAATAATGGGAGGGGATCTTGTGGGGGGGAGGCGAGGGCCGTAGGATGGGGATCGGACGGCGGGGGGGGATGGAAAATGGGAGGACGTGGGGGAAACGCACGTAAAGAGTTAATCCGGGTTAAGACGAGGGTTAAAGGGGAAGGGTTAAATGGTGTTGTCGGGACAACAGGAAACTCTATGCTTTCTACTACTTCGTCGTTTTCTTCTTCTTCTTCTTTTTCTTCGTCGTCGTCTTCGTCATCGTCATCGTCTTGGACTTCGTCTCTGCTTCTTTTTTCTGAGCTTTCATGGCTTCTGCTCTCCCTTAGGCCTCCCCTTCAACCTCTCACTTTTTCTTTCCCCTCCCCCTTCCTCTTTCCTTGATCCAATTCCACCTTTGCCTCCCCCCCCCCCGATTTTGCTTCACCTCCTGTTTCCACAGTCCCGCTTCCCCCGAGTTTCGGATCCTCCCGACCTGTCTCCACTCCCGGTTTCTTGCGACGACTTTGCATGCTTGCCTTTTGAATTAGCCTCTCCACGTGGCCTTTGGACCGCACACACGCGGCATGCTTCCACAGAGCAAGTGATCGTAACAATGCGGCATCGCCTCTGATGAAGGATACGCAGAGAAAAACAATGAATTGTTCTCACCAAAAAAGAAAACATGAATTGTGTTTCAGATTTAAGATAATCGAGAGGGAGACTTAACCGTGTCTGGTCCCATAGCGATCAGTGTTGACTGTGATCTCCACGGGCAAATTTGAAGCGAAGGATCGGGATTATGCGTGATCTACTGCAATTGTCGAGGTCGGAAAGACTCGAATCTGAGCTGCAAGGCAGAATTAGGAATATAGGCAACTATGCAGATGCGGAGTGGAACAATGGCTGCAGCAGAGGAGAATGGGTTTCTTGTACGCGAATCAACCAGGTCGCAGGCGGTTAAGCGCGAGTGGCCTGTGAGGTTGGCCAAGGTGCTTTTCTTGTTCATCTTACTGGGTGCAGGAGTCATCTTGGGCGTGGTCTTTGCCCTGCACGTGTCGCGCTACTTGACACCAGGCGCTATTTTCTCCAATTCTGTCACCTTGTGCCAGCAATCATCGTCATCCTCCACTCTTCGTTCTAGGGAAAGCCAATGGTTTAGACCGCAGGATTGGCTTGCTGGGCTATCGATTCACCACAATATGTCGGATCAAGAGCTTCTGTGGATAGCTTCTATGGCGCCACGCAGGAAAGGAATGCCCATACGGCGTGTTGCCAAGGTTGCTTTCATGTTCCTCAGTAGGGGTCCTTTGCCTCTTGCACCTTTATGGGAGAAGTTTTTCAAGGGGAACGAGGGGTTGTACTCTATATATGTGCATTCACATCCTGGCTTCACGCTTGACGTCCCCGCCTCCTCTGTTTTTCATGGCCGCCAAATCCCAAGCAAGGTGAGTTTCGATCTCCATTCTTGGCCGTGAAGAACAATATCTTGCCTTAAAGGAAGGAATTCGTGAAGATCATCAGGCCCTTGATTACAGACCTTTCTATCTTGTACAGATTTGTGATTTGTAAGAGCCTGATTTTTTTACTAGATGTTGGTTTTAACAGTTGATTCTTTTTAACAGATGTTGGTTTTAATAGTTGATTCTTTTTACCAGATGTTGGTTTTAATACACTCGTGTTAAAACTTGCAGTTTCAAGATTCAATGTCATTCCATTTCGTATTTTCATTCTCAAGTTTTCGCAATTCTTATTTTGTAAATTTTTAGGACAGCATTTTCCTCATAGCTTACGAGTAATGCAAGCTTATTGATTGTTAAGACTCTTTGCAATTCAACCGATTGATCATGAGTTGGAGTCTCATCTTATTCTCATCTTATGAATATTCCTCACCACACCTGTTTACGGTAATTGTCATCCGAAGCTCAATTATTTGGTGTTTGGAATCCTCTATTTCAGAAGCTTGTCTCAATATATGCCATGGATAGCAAAAAGCTCACGACTTCTTAAACTTATGTGCATAGCATAGGTGCACAGACTCATCAATAGACAGATAGAGAAACCACCAAATATTTCCGTCCACAGCTATGGACACAATACAAAAGAGAGAGATCCAGAGTCCCACCAATGGTTTGGTCCTTTGATCTTACCACAAGGTCCTTCTCCTATCTGCTGGCTATCTCTAGTAGACTCGAGCCCGCATGCTCCACCTTGAGCGTAAGTAGACTTTCTGTCCAGATCCAAACACCTTGCTGCCCTAGAAGACAGAAGGTCCAGCCCCGGATGAACTCTGTCTGCAGCAACTCCTAGTCTCCTCTGCCTCCTGGATGTAGGCATGACTGCTCCTGCTGCTCCTCTGATGGCTGAGCTGTTGGATGATGAATGAGGCCCAGGGACTCTCCCAAGGCCTGCTGCAAAAACCGACCAGGAACGGGGCAAAATAGCCGACTCAGTCAGCCCCTCCCTGGCCGACTTGTCTGCCACAAAATGCCCCTTTTGGGGCTCTCTTTTCCAGGGCCTTTGGCCCACACTCCAAGGGCTTTAGCCCTCCTTTCAAGGCAGGGTCCCAGCCCCTTCTTTCTGCCTGTACAAGGCTTGGTTGGCTGGCTCCAACCAGCCCAACCAGCCCCTCCAAGATGGCCAACCTTCCTGCTGGTACACCCGCCATTAATGCACCTCCTTGCAGGACCTGTTGCAGATCATGAACCTGCCCACATTCTCTGCTATGTGTGTCACCATCAATGCGCCTATGATCCTGCTGGATCTGCCCTCTGCCAGGCTCTCTCCAGCCATGTGTGCAGGTCCGTGCTGGTCTGTACTGCTGCTGAGGTCAGCCGCCCTGTCCACACAGCCCTTCTTGCTGGTTTCCGTGTACAGCCCTGTCCTCTCCATCCATGGACAGCCACATGGCACTATTGTACCATTTCTGCCCACCATGGTGGCCCTGATCTGCCAAGTAATTCCTCTCTCTGGGCATACCTTGCCCTAGGTCTCCCTCCCCCATGCTCTCCTCATTTGGGGGCTTATAGATGGGGAGGTGACCTTTCCAACACCCCCTCTCACCGACAAATCTCTGCTCAATGCCAACACGTCGATGACGGTGCTCCAAACCAGAAGTGGATCTCCTACTACCCACATGCCTTGCATAGTCGGAATCTATGTACCCAAATACACGCATCTCTCCTCTGCCAAAGCAGATACACACCTCCTTGGTACCATTCATGTACCTCATGACGCACCTAACTGCCTCCCAATGCCTCTTTTCTAGATTAGCCATATACCAGCTAACAACTCCCACTGCAAATGCAATGTCCGGTCCAGTAGCTATCATAGCATACATAAGACTCCCAACCGCTGATGCATAAGGAACCATGGCCATCATGGCCCTCTCCTCATCTAATTTGGGACTATCTGCCTGACTCAATTTCACATATGGAGGCAATGGAGTACTTACTGCCTTCCCCCCCTCCATATTGAAATGTTGCAACACTTTTGTAACATACTCCTTCTATGAAAGCCAAAGGAGTTTTCTACTTCGGTCACGCGTGATGCGCATACTAAGAATATGACCTGTAGGTCCCAAATCCTTCATGTCAAAGGCCTCATGCAACTTGGCCTTCAATGCATCAAGCTCATAAGTGTTCTTGCTAGCCAATAACATATCATCCACATAAAGTGCCAGGAGTATCAAGCTATTATCCTGAGCCCTTTTAGTGTACAACATTCATCTTCATCAAAATGATGTCCTACTTTGATTTATGAGGACACAAATCCTCTTTTGGGGGGGGCAATGATGCTCAGATCCCGAGCCAGTCCTAGCTAGCTTGTACCCAAGTTGGGTTACGCACTAACCTTGGCTTCATAGGTATTAGTCAGGGTGGTTAATCCTTGAAGGCTAAAGTATGTTGGTTAGCCTTGTAGGAGTTGGGCTAATGGTTCTTGTATGATGTATTCAAGATCGGTATCAATCTAGGGAGACGAATGCTATCTAACCGGTTTGGAACATTTCGATGTCGAAATGTTTTCATGGCTTTTCATCCAGTGGATCCTGCTCCACCGGGTCTGGTTCTGCTTCTGCTTCCGCACACCATCCTGGTATACAGGTCCATCTCTGGTAGCACCTCCTTGCACCACCACCTTCAATCACGTTCCTGCCTTCGAACTCGAGCAATCTAGCCGCCACAATCTTCCAGTTGTCCCCCTCATAATGAGTGAACAACCTGGAGTCTTCTAGGCACCATGCTCTGAGGGTCTGTTTCAACCTCTCCTTCCTTTGGCAAGATCCGCTACAAATGATAACCTGGATCATGAACTCTTACTGAGCTCTCAAGCAGGTACTCTTCTGGCTTCAATACACTTTGTCCATCACCTTCCAGCAATCTGCATCTGAGATTTGAAGAAGCACCCATAGTTTCCTTTCTTTCTTCGAAGAAGGCCAATTCCTTCCAATCTCGCATTACCTGAGACAAATGAAGAGTAGAGTCTCTCCACAGCATGCTATAAAGGCTCAAATGAAGAACATCAAGTACATACTAGATCGTCGTGCTGCCTCTGTGCTTGCTCTGAAAGCAAACCATGCACCTCATCGAGGCTCATACCAATAGCGTGTGTAATCCTCTACTATCCCCTTCTGAAGTATAGCATCCATCTGAACATGAAACCCCAGGGCTCTTCATGGAATCCACCCTGGTGTCAGTATTAATAGCCACGCACTTGGAGGATACCAAGCACTCCATGCTGTCCTTCACCTTCACAAAGGTCTCTGACTCCTCGTCGACCCACATCTCAATGTCAGACATCATCATTGTGGTTTCTAGTTCGGCATATCTGACCCCAGTAACACACGGAGATGTCACGAGGAACAACTCTTCGATTACCACATTTGCTTTGACTTTTGTGTCACCCTCTGAATCTGAGTCGGACTCCTTCCTCTTGTTTTTCAGATCCGCCTTCTTCTTTCTGCAGTCCTTCGTAAAATGACCTGGCGTGTCACCATAGAAGCACTTCTTCTGCTTCCTCTTGGAAGTGTCCTCGTCATCAGAGTCGTCTTTCTTGGACTTGCCACCGTTAGGCTTGCCCTTTCCTTTACCAACGTAATCCTTCGCCAGCCATGCCTTGTCATCCTTGTAGAGTTTCTCCCTATCTTCTTTCTGTAGCAGTATTGGACCCAACTCCTCAAAAGTCAGAGGTTTGGTCCTCTGTCTTGCTGTCATGGTCGTAACAAAGCTTTTGAAACTCGGAGGTAGTCTCCTCAGTACCATCAAGGTCAAATGGCACGAGTCCATCTTCTGACCAACTGATGCGAGTTGATCCCTCACCACCTTGACCTTCGTCAAGTGGTTATGTACCGAATCTCCCTCATCCATATCAAGATTATAGAGCTGATGTTGAAGAAGCAAGATTCGAGATGTGTTGTCTATCTCGTAAAGATCCTTCAAAGTGACCCACGCCTCTACTGGCTTCTCGGTCATGATGTGAGGAAGCACGGAGTCCGCCGTAGTCCCTATGATCAATGCTAAGGCATGGGCATCTCTATCTTCCCAAGCTTCGAGCTCCTCTCCGTCTACTGCCATGAGTATATTCCCCTGTCTGTCCACCATGTCCTCCTGCTTCGCCTCCACTCCTGTTGTCAATTTCCATAGCTTCCGAGCCACTAAATGACTTCGGATCTTCACCTTCCAGATTGGGTAATTTGACCCATCCAGTTTCCCAGACTCTCCAAAGTTAGGGATAGTGAAAGAAAGAAATCTGGGGGAGGAGGAAGGGAGAGCAGGGGCTGAAGAGGTCGACATCTTTGCTACTAAACCACACAGCAAAGTCGATGAAACTTAATCTTCAGTAGACCAGAACTTTGAACGCACCTGACTAAACCTGAGTCACCCTCCTTCTTGCAAGGGCACAGTCCTCCAGTCGTGGAAGTCGATTCCCAAGAGCTTCTGAATCAGGGTCGTTCTTCAGCAAGGTCCGTGCCTTCAGGGTCCCACACCTGTGAGCCTCCTACTTGGGCTTTGATACCATGTTAGAAATCAACCAAACAGAGGGTACGCACAGTGGAAGACTGATAGAATAGCCCAGGAGCTCACACAGTGTGGTGTGGGGTGTGGAATCACAAACTTCTTAAACTTATGTGCATAGCATAGGTGTGCAGACTCATCAATAGACAATGAACCAGCCAAATAGAGAAACCACCAAAATAATATATTTCCGTCCAAAGCTGTGGACACAATACAAAAGTGATAGATCCAAAGTCCCACCAATGGTGTGGTCCTCTGATCTTACCACAAGGTCCTCCTCCTATCTGCCGGTTATCTCTAGACTTGAGCCCGCGTGCTCTACCTTGAGCGTAAGTAGACTTTTTGTCCAGATCCAAACACCTTACTGCCCTAGAAGACAGCCAAGGTCCAGTTCTAGATGAACTCTGTCTGCAGCAACTCCTAGTCTCCTCTGCCTCCTGGATGTAGGCATGACTGCTCCTGCTGCTCCTCTGATGGCTGAGCTGTTGGATGATGAATGAGGCCCAGGGCCTCTACTTATTTAGGCCCAAGGCCTGCTGCAAAATCTGACCAGGGGAGGGGCAAAATAGCCGACTCAGTCGGCCCCTCCCTGGCAGACTTGTCTGCCACAAAACTTTTCCAGGGCCTTTGGCCCACACTCCAAGGGCTTTAGCCCTCCTTTCAAGGCAGGGTCCCAGCCCCTTCTGTCTGCCTATATAAGGCTTGGTTGGCTGGCTCTAACCAACCCAACCAGCCCTTCCAAGATGGCTGACCTTCCTGCTGGTACACCCGCCATTAATGCGCCTCCTTGCAGGACCTGTTGCAGGTCATGAACCTGCCCACATTCTCTGCCATGTGTCGCCATCAATGCACCTATGATCCTGCTGGATCTGCCCTCTGCCAGGCTCTCTCCAGCCATGTGTGCAGCTCCGTACTGCTGCTGAGGTCAGCCGCCCTGTCCACACAGCCCTTCTTGCTGGTTTCCGTGTACAGGCCTGTCGTCTCCATCCATGGACAGCCACATGGCACTGCTGTACCATTTCTGCCCACCATGGTGGCCCTGATCTGCCAAGTACTTCCTCTCTCTCTGGGCATACCTTGCCCTAGGTCTCCCTCCCCCATGCTCTCCTCATTTGGGGGCTTACAGATGGGGAGGTGACATTTCCAACAACTAGTTAGGGCACTCTGTGGCGCTCTCTCCTGATCAGGCAGCACAAGAAGCTATTAGATACAGAGTTTACAGATGACACATCAGTGGCAGTCAAGGGAGATCCACATAGTCTGACTACCACTGATTTTTTCATTGATAAGCTTTGCCTAGCATCAAGAGGACTTGTCAATTGGAGCGAATCAAAAGGTATTTGGAATGGTCCTGAGTAGGCTGGGGATTTCAAAGAGGCTTTGTTTGGGTGCCCAGAGAACCTCCACCAAATATTCAGGCTTTCAAGTTGGTATTGATGTGTCTTCCTACCACTAGACCAATTACTCTTTCTTGCGTTAATATTAGAGCATATATTTAAAACATAATCGCCTGGTGGTGTGAACCACCACCCCCGCCCGGGATAGTTTTGCTTAGTGACTTTCTTCCTTTCTTCTTTATTTCTTGTCTTCTTTCCCTTTTGTTTAATTGACGTATTTTAGTAAGCATCGGGTTTGCCCAAGAGACTCTGCGGGCCTTTAGAAACCCAGTATAGCTGTTTACGCTTGGGCACTGATGACGACATATGCATTGCTTTGCTTGCTAGGTATGTCTACCTTTGGTTTTCAAAAAAAAAAGGTTCTCTCATTTTTCTCTCTTTCGTTTTCTCTTTTGTTTTCATTGTAGAAATTTGAACTATACTATAGCAAGAATATGAATTTGTACGAGTCTTACAAAGGCATATATCTCTCTTGCTCAATAGTTTGCTCCTGTGCTAGAGAGTATAGGAAACCCACCTTCACTAATCAAAGGGTGGTGGAATCCATTTTAATGACAGCATACACAGCAGTTAATCAAATTATTAATCACCATAGGTTAATTCACAGGGAGCTAGAGCGCTCCTACTCAGAGATAGAGACACCGATTGGCCCCAAACAATGACGCTCCTTGCAATATTTCTTTGATATTCATATAAAGCCAAGAGGCTGATTACAAGGTCTCCTGAAAGTTGCAAATCATTGCCCACAGACTTCCAATATCCTGCACACCGTGCAATTTCTGCTCAACTTTATATGGTGAATATGCATCCTATCACTAGGCAATCACGCATCCTTCCTTCCGACAAGTGTGCAACAGATCCCAAAGGCATCAACTCTCTCTCTGTCCTCTGCAGTTGCATAACCAAGTGCCCAACCAGCCAAGCATGGCTAAACAGTTGCAGAAAAGACATGGACAGCCAAACTCTGGCACAACCAACCAAGGAAACCCTTCCAAAGCAGTTCGTCCCAATTTGTAGCCACCTCGGCCACATCATAAATCAGCCTTTCCCTGCCTGGAAACAATACCAAACGCAATAACCAGCCCACAACCAGTCCGGGAACAACAAAAGTAAAACCAGCCTTCCTCGGCCAGGAATCCTCAGAAAACAAGTCGTTTGGTCTTGAAAACCCTGAATCCAGCAAGGAACTGAAGATTCAACCTTGGAACAACCCGAAAGCAACACAGCACATGTCGCCCCACCTTGGAAAGGCCCAAAATCAGCAGCAACTGACAGAAATCAGCCAAAAATCAAATCGTCTTGCTTCTTGCAGCCTGCCTGCAACCCGGAAAGCAGCAAAAACGAACTGATCTAGAGGCTCTTGGCACGAAAACGAATCTCATTTTTGAGCTTCTAGCAGCCCATTGACCGCTGTGGTAGTCTAAAATCAGCAAGGCGATGTGATAGAATAGCCCTGGAGCACTCTTCCAGCCTGTGACTTGCCTCTCCCTATTCTTCTGTGTTTAGAAAACAGCCCTGAAAACAAATTTCGACTTTTCTACTTGCTTTTTGGCCTCCTGCATGCCAAACAGGTGTCCTGTGCTGATATTAGAGTCCTGTGCTGATATTAGAGTTTTTAATTGCACCACTCTTTTGCCCCTCTGTTGCATAGAAAACAGCCCTGAAAACAAATTTCGACTTTTCTACTTGCTTTTTGGCCTCCTGCATGCCAAACAGTTGTCGTGTGCCAAAAACAACAATTTTTAATCGCACCACTCTTTTGCCCCTCTGTTGCACACATTGGTCCTAGGAATTAATTACCTGCGGCCCACTAGGAATTTTAATTCCCCAAGTCTTGTACACATGGCCAGACTTCCGCACCCCAAAGGCCCAAGGCAGTTGATTAAGCTTTATGTGAGAAGCTTAACTCCAAGGGATCATCCACAGACACAATTTCTACGACATGGTTATCTACAGTGTAGTCCTAGGCAAATTGGTTAGTGCTTAGTGGTCAGGAAGTGTCATCCAGATTTTCTTGGCGGATCATTGGACCTGGCCTACTTCTCTTTTGGTGAGAAGGCTCATTCAGATCTTGAATTATTTCCGTCCGACACTCATTTGTGTATTTCCTTCCACTATAGATGGTACAGTATCAAGGTGTTATCCTTGGCAGTGAGCTCAGATCCAAACAAGCAAGATGGCATGCCCAGGGTTCCACTAGTATTGGAGACTGAATCAAGGGAGGTCAAGAGATCATAGAGAAGACTATTATGCATACTAATGGACCTTTCCAACGGGTTGCTACTACTAGAATCAATATTATGAGAGACATGGAGAGACTCACTGAGCCTTAGGAGGATCGTTAGCCTATTTTCAGTTGGCTTGGATGCTTTTTTGAGCTTGTCATATGTGTAGGTGCGAGAATGGGGCCAGCACCTTTCTTATGTTATTCTGCAGATACTTCTTACTGACTTATGCGTATGCAGCTGATGGACTAGCAAGATTTAGATTGGCAGAGGATTAGTGTTATAGGCTGCTTGGGGAAGCAATGGTTTGTTGATCACCTTGACTATCAGAGAGGAGTCTAGATGGAGACTTTGGATATTTAAGGGGAGACCTTCTCTTTGTGTGAGACCTATATGGTTATAACAGATGGGTAGACCTTCTCTTTGTATGAGATGTCAGCTTGGAGAGGAATCCTGCAAGCATTGCTTGTGGAGCTGTCACATTGCCATGGTGGTTTGGATGGGTGTTTTGAGCATATCAGATCCGAGTCTTTCATTATGACACAAGGAGCAGAAATATGGGCCATAGGGTCTGGTTTCTTTGCTTTATATGTGTCTCAGGCTAGTGACCATGCTTTTTTCATGCAACGTCACTTGAGACATGGTCCTATAGATCTTAACATAATGGATCGCAGGATTTGTTTTTTATTCCTATTTCCAGCTCATGACTGCTTCCCTTCTTCACCGGCTGGTTTGGCTTGGGAGGTAGTATCCAGCATTACTTTTGTGGCAGATTTGGTCTTCAAGATGTACATATGTTTTAGGCGGCCAGCAATCCACTTTGGCTAATATACTGGCTTCTATTTGGTTTTCACCATTAGGAGTCTGTGGGAGAGATGTCACAAGAGAGATCCATCTAATTCAAAAGGACCTGGGGTTTTTTTTCATTTGACACCATTTGGGATGTTGTGGACTATAGACCAATTCCTTGGCTTTTTTGTTATATGTAGAGGTCAGTGATATAGTTCTTACTCTCTCACCTCTTTTATAATTTGTTTGATTTAACATTTTGGGGGAAAAAACATTGCATCTACTTTTAAATCGATGCATTCATATTTCTTGTGATTTTCCTTACTCCTCAACCTGGAGGATTTTCACCTATAGAGATTATAAGAGAAGGTTACAGTTCTTGGATCGACTAATGGTTTTGAGTTAATCATCTATTAAGGTTTTTTGGAAGATCTAACAATAAGGTTATTTTAAGCTTGTATATAATTTAGAAAATTTCTTGACAAGATCTCATTTAAGAAATCAACATTGCTTTCAGCTGAAAGTATTGTTAGAGAAGTTTCTAAAGTCTCATAAGTTCTTGTGAAACATATTGAGCCCTATCTTTGGCTAACTCTAGCTAATTTAGGCTAATTGGACATTCTTCTAGACCTTCTCAATCCTTAGAACAGAAATGAGCAATTCATTTAGGAATTTCTTAGCCTAGGGTAGAGCAATTCCATTTATATTAGCTTAGATTTCATTGTAGAAGTGAACAGAGAGGCACCTTTGAGAGTTGGGGAAGAATGCATCAGGGGCTGGACTTACAACAGAGACTTGTGAGGGGCTGCACAAGAGCAGTCAATGGTTTTTTCCTTACAGAGCAGTAAGCTCTGCTGTTCAAATACAATTTGGCATTATAATGGTGCTGGATCACAAAACTGAGTGCAATTGGGACAGCCAGGCCTTTTATAGAATTGAGGCCTGCTGTTTTACAACCGTGTATATGGGATAATACCCTGAAAATTGCCACATGGCATCTCCTGATAGCTTAAAGTACATAGTACTATTGGAATATACTGGATGTGCCGTTCCTTTATCCATGGGAGGCAATTCCTCAAGGACTTGCTCCAAGGACCCAAGTAAATTTTCACCATTGAGACATGGAATACATTATGGATTTTGGAAGATGGGGGCAGTTCCAGCTGGTATGCCACTTCACCAACTCCCTTCAAAACCTTGTAAGGGCCATATACCTATGAATAAGCTTAGTAGTAGTGTTCCCCTTCATAGAAGCATATAGGGACTTGTGGAGCCTGAGAAACACATGATCTCCCTCCTCATAATAGAGTTCCCTACAATTCTGATCTGCATCAAGTTTCATACGAAGTTGGGCTTTGATCATATTATAAGGACATTGCTGTAACAAGTCTTGCTTGTTAATTGGTCATTGCTGTATCAACAATTGTGGAAGGCACAGGAACTTTGCAGCCATTCCCAATGGAGGCATGCTTTGTGCAGTTGTAGCAGAATTCAGCAAGATGCATGCACTTTTTTCTAATTTTTCTGCATGTCAAAATAGAAGTTTGTGAGATACTTCTCCAGCTATCTATTTACCAGACCATGGCGAGTGCTATGTCATGATTGCAAACCTACTTGTTGTGAGAGGACTTGAGGCTTGATCACACGAAGCTCGGTCGCTGATGATGTCAGTGGGGATGCCATAGTAGCTAGTCCCTGCTATTTGTGATGGAGTTATGGTTTTCAACCTTATGAGTGACTATCATGAGATTGAAACTCCACTATGTTGTGTTTTAGATGATGAAGTTTGGGCACGTTCCTGGATTCATCTAGATATTTACTTGGAGTTTTCAATGTTCATTGATCCATTACGAAGAAATTCTTGAGAATCTTTACCAGGGGCTTGGGGTTTATACATCTCTCGTGCTCTCTTGAGTCTCTTTTATATGTGTGTGTGTGTGTGCGCATGTACAAAGGTACTTATGTATGTATGTATCTATGTGTGTATGTATATGTATGTTTAAAAGCGGGTACTAAAAAATCCAAAATGCGTGAAATTTCTCTCTTTGAAATTGTTCTGAAATGTCTGGCAACTCTGGAACTATTGTCTCTGTCATAATTTGCTATTTTCAATTATATAGACATTTTCAATTTTATAAGCCAATGGTAGGTACTATCAGGCCTTTTGAAAAAATACATTCAACGGCTTTGTATAGAGGTTATGAACGTGAAGGATGCTGTGATCTTAAGTCTTTCCTTCTAGTTGAAGGAGAAGACAAGAAACCAGTTACTATCATATCATTTAAGCTTTTCCAATGAGCTTAATAAACTCTAATCTAGCTGCATATGTGTGTTGGATTGAACATGTCTAGAAATATAGGCTTCTACTATGTAAAAACCTTTCTGTCATTCCAATAAACTGATTGGATCTCACGTTTCAAACTGCAGGAGACACAGTGGGGTGAGATAACCATGTGTGATGCAGAAAGGCGGCTCTTGGCAAATGCCCTACTGGATTTTGCAAATGAGAGGTTCATTCTTTTATCAGAAACCTGTATTCCATTGTATCCATTTCCCATTGTATATAACCATTTGATTTTTTCACATACTAGCTTCATAGGTTCTTTCGATGATCACGGGCCTTACGGACGGGGAAGGTATAATGGAAACATGGAGCCTGTTGTCAGAATAGAACAATGGCGAAAGGGGTCTCAATGGTTTGAAGTGAACCGTAAGCTTGCTACCTATATAATTTCAGATACACTCTACTATCCAAAATTCAAGGAATTTTGCAAGCCTGCATGCTATGTAGATGAACATTACCTGCCAACAATGTTAAGCATAGAGTTTGGTTCACAAATTGCAAACAGGAGTGTGACCTGGGTTGACTGGTCTAGGGGTGGACCACATCCTGCCATGTTTGGAAAGGATGATATAACAGAGGCCTTCATTACGGGGATACGTGACCAAGGGAATTGCCCTTACAATGGCCACCTTGGGGGTATTTGTTTCCTATTTGCACGCAAGTTTTCCCCAAACACATTGGAACCACTAATGCAGCTAATTTCCAAAGTTATTGTCAGTTGAGAAATATCTTGTATGAGTGAGCACCAGGAGATAAATATATGAATCATTTTGACAAGGGTTTCTTGCATTCGTGTAAAACTTGCCCTCTGGTTTGCTTGAATTTGAGTTTGTGGTTGAGTATATAAATGTTTTTTGCTTCCTTCAAAGGACAACTGATTGCTTTTGGTCTGGGAAAGGGGGGAAGGGGAAATGTCTACCATTATGGACCTTACAAGCATCAGCATACATTTTTCACGGCTCACATCCAGAGTTTGTGATAAGCTTTCATTGTTAAGCACAAATGTCTGAAAGCCGAAGTTTTTGAATGGCAAAGTCGGTGCCTTATATCCATGATAGCCAAGTTTCATAAAGCCCAGAGGTTGATTGAATTTTTTCCATGCTTGGCACTGCATCCAATAAATTGGATGGCATCAGATGCTTCATTGGTTAGTGGCATCTTCTCCAAAGCGTTTTACTAATGAAGGTTTGTCCATTAGAGAGAGAGAGAGAGAGAATTACAATGAATGAGTTTTCTATTTTCTGATATTTTGTATTGGTGCCATAGAATATCCCATGGGTTTTAGTAACCATCAGCTTATGAACTCTTTTAATGAGTCAATAGTAGAGAATTGAGTATTTATACAGGTTTTAATTGGGTAGTATGCCCATTATTGTGAAAGTATGTATTATGGAAATCTTACAGCAATATCCGTAAAGTACAAAGATTGTGTGTCGATAGTGCTGTGATGCCCACGTTGGTCAACCAAGATTTTGGTATGGTTCTTATTGTGCAATATCTTAGTTGGTTGGTAGGTTATATCATTCTATATAGCCTAGCTGAAAAGTCCTGAGGGTTTTGGGGCTATTGTATTGAAATCAACTTAATTATTTTGCTCTCTTTGTTTGAGTCATACTTTTGGAATTTCATAAAGTCATTGGAGTTGCTAATTGGAGGTTCAATTTTTTCCCTCCGTCTTCTATAGGCCCCATGATGAAATTGGATATATTCATCACCCTACATTTAATGCAAGAATTGACATAACTTTTTTGGACCTGACTATGTAGTTTACATCCCAAAATTGGTGCTAAAATTGCAGACTGGGAGATTCCCATATCACACCAACGGTAGCTGTCTTGTCCACTCTCAACACTAGTAAGAGCCGGTCCCCATAGACTGGTAAAAGAAGTCTTTTTGGAGGTTCAATTTTTTGCCTCCGTCTTCTCCGGTCCCATGACGGAATAGGATATATTCACCACCCTACATTTAATGCAACAATTGACAACTTTTTTTGGACATGACTATGCAGCTTACATTCCAAAATTGGTGCTAAAATTGCATACCGGGCATCTCCATTTGCCGGGGGGTGTCCCTAGCGACCCCTTGGACTTGCTCTATTTGTCTAGTTGTGTCTCTCCACAAAAATCGGAGTGGGGCCTATTTTCCCCATCTAGTAAAACTATATGCATCAATATGTATTCAGGTATGTATGTATGTATGCATGCATGCATGCATCCATGTATGTATGTACACACACACACACATATGTATGTATGTATGTATGTATGTGTACTAAAACTACTAAAAATATATCCATCAAATAATGTTGTTGATCCATTTTTGGCATACCCCACCAAAATCAAGACCCCCATTGCAAAGAAAGGTAAGGAACACAAGTGCTTGTTCTTATGCTCATGAGACAACAAAATGCATGACATAGGCAACCAATGGGGTCTTACTTTTGATGTTTGTATGTATGTATGTATATATATGTGTACATACATACATACATACATACATACATACATATATATGTGTGTGTGTGTGTGTGTGTGTGTGTGTATATATATATATATATGTATGTATGTATGTATGTATGTATATATATGTATATGTTGATGCATACAATTTTGATATATGGAGAAAATGGACATGAAAACCATCTAAATTGGTTCTTGTCGTTCGATTTGATATATGACATGATCCTATTTGGATTTGTAAGTCCAAAGATATGGGGTCCTACTTTTAGGGTCTGAATGCCTAAAATAGGTAGCGCGTTAACGCGCTACCTATTTCATGCATTTAGGCCTCAGAAGTAGGACCCCATTGGCAACACAATGGGGTCCTAGTTTTGAGGCCTAAATGCATGAAATAGACAGCGCGTTAACACGCTGCCTATTTTAGGCATTCAGGCCCTAAAAGTAGTACCCCGTATCTTTGGACTTGCATATCCAAATGGGGTCATGTCATATATCAAATCGAACGGCAAGATCCAATTTAGATGGTTTTCATGTCCATTTTCTCCATCAACTAAAACTGTATTCATCAAATAATATTGTTGATCAATTTTTGGCAAACCCCTCCAAAATCAAGAGCCCCATTGCAAAGAAAGGTAAAGAACACAAGTGCTTGTTCTTATGCTCATGAGACAACAAAATGCATAACATGGAAAACCAATGGGGTCTTACTTTTGATGTTTGTATGTATGTATGCATGTATGTATATGCATATACATACATACATACATACATACATACATACATACATACATATATATATATATATATATATATGTATTTATGTATATGTTGATGCATATATGTATATATTGATGTATATATTGATGCATACAATTTTGATATATGGAGAAAATGGACATGAAAATCATCTAAATTAGCTCTTGTCGTTCGATTTGATATATGACATGACCCCATTTGGATTTGTAAGTCCAAAGATACGGGGTCCTACTTTTAGCGCATGAATGCCTGAAATAGGCACAGCGTGTTAACGCGCTGCCTATTTTAGGCATTCAGACCCTAAAAGTAGCACCCCGTATCTTTGGACTTGCATATCCAAATGGGGTCATGTCATATATCAAATCGAACGGCAAGATCCAATTTAGATGGTTTTCATGTCCATTTTCTCCATCAACTAAAACTATATTCATCAAATAATGTTGTTGTTCAATTTTTGGCATACCCCCCCAAAATCAAGACCCCCATTGCAAAGAAAGGTAAAGAACACAAGTGCTTGTTCTTATGCTCATGAGACAACAAAATGCATGACATGGGAAACCAATGGGGTCTTACTTTTGATGTTTGTATGTATGTATATGCATGCACATACATACATACATACATACATACATATATATATATATATATGTATTTATGTATATGTTGATGCATATATGTATATATTGATGCATACAATTTTGATATATGGAGAAAATGGACATGAAAATCATCTAAATTGGCTCTTGCCGTTTGATTTGATATATGACATGACCCCATTTGGATTTGTAAGTCCAAAGATACAGGGTCCTACTTTTAGGGCGTGAATGCCTGAAATAGGCAGCGCATTAACGCGCTGCCTATTTCATGCATTTAGGCCTCAAAAGTAGGACCCCATTGGCAAACCTATTTCATGCATTCAGGCCTCAAAAGTAGGACCCCATTGGTTTGCCAATGGGGTCCTACTTTTGAGGCCTAAATGCATGAAATAGGCAGCGTGTTAACGCGCGCGTTAACGCGCTGCGTATTTCAGGCATTCAGACCCTAAAAGTAGCACAACGTATCTTTGGACTTGCATATCCGAATGGGGTCATGTCATATATCAAATCGAATGGCAAGATCCAATTTAGATGGCTTTCATGTCCATTTTCTCCATCAACTAAAACTATATTCATCAAATAATGTTGTTTATCAATTTTTGGCATACCCCCCCCAAAATCAAGACCCCCATTGCAAAGAAAGGCAAGGAACACAAGTGCTTGTTCTTATGCTCATGAGACAACAAAATGCATCAAATAGGCAACCAATGGGGTCCTAATTTTGCTGTATGTATGTATGTATGTATATATATATGTATATACATACATATATATCTATATGTGTATATATATGTGTGTGTATGTGTGTGTGTGTGTATGTGTGTGTGTATGTATGTATATATATATATATATATATATATATATATATGTATGTATGTATATGTATATGTTGATGCATATATGTATATATTGATGTATATATTGATGCATACAATTTTGATATATGGAGAAAATGGACATGAAAACCATCTAAATTGGCTCTTGTCGTTCGATTTGATATATGACATGATCCCATTTGGTTTGTAAGTCCAAAGATATGGGGTCCTACTTTTAGGGCCTGAATGCCTAAAATAGGCAGCATGTTAACGCACTACGTATTTCATGCATTTAGGCCTCAAAAGTAGGAACCCATTGGCAACACAATGGGGTCCTAGTTTTGAGGCCTAAATGCATGAAATAGACAGTGCGTTAACGCGCTGCCTATTTTAAGCATTCAGGCCCTAATAGTAGTATCCCGTATCTTTGGACTTGCATATCCAAATGGGGTCATGTCATATATCAAATCGAACGGCAAGATCCAATTTAGATGGTTTTCATGTCCATTTTCTCCATCAACTAAAACTATATTCATCAAATAATGTTGTTGATCAATTTTTTGCATACCCCTCCAAAATCAAGACCCCCATTGCAAAGAAAGGTAAAGAACACAAGTGCTTGTTCTTATGCTCTGACATGGGAAACCAATGGGGTCTTACTTTTGATGTTTGTATGTATGTATGTGTGTATATATATGCATGTACATACATACATACATACATACATACATACATACATACATATATATATATGTATGTATGTATCTGTTGATGCATATTTGTATATATTAATGCATACAATTTTGATATATGGAGAAAATGGACATGAAAATCATCTAAATTGGCTCTTGCCGTTTGATTTGATATATGACATGACCCCATTTGGATTTGTAAGTCCAAAGATACGGGGTCCTACTTTTAGGGTCTGAATGCCTAAAATAGGCAGCGCGTTAACGCGATGCCTATTTTATGCATTTAGGCCTCAAAAGTAGAACCCCATTGTGTTGCCAATGGGGTCCTACTTTTGAGGCCTAAATGCATGAAATAGGCAGCGCGTTAACGCACTGCCTATTTAAGGCATTCAGACCCTAAAAGTAGCACCCCGTATCTTTGGACTTGCATATCCGAATGGGGTCATGTCATATATCAAATTGAATGACAAGATCCAATTTAGATGGTTTTCATGTCCATTTTCTCCAGCAACTAAAACTATATCATCAAATAATGTTGTTTATCAATTTTTGGCATACCTCCCCCAAAATCAAGACCCCCATTTTGCTGTATGTATGTAAGTATGTATATATGTATGTATATACATACATATATATCTATATGTGTATATATATATATGTGTGTGTGTGTGTGTGTGTGTGTGTGTGTGTGTATACACACACACATGTATGTATGTATGTATGTATGTATGTATGTATCTATATATATATATATATATATATATATATATATATATATATACATACATACATATGTATATATTGATGCATATATTGATGCATATCTCGATGTATATATTTATGCATACAGTTTTGATTGATGGAAAAAATAGGCATGAAAACCATCCAAATTGGCTCTTGCCATTCGATTTGATATAGGACATGATCCCATTGGGATTTGTAAGTCCAAAGATACGGGGTCCTACTTTTAGGACCTGAATTCCTGAAATAGGTAGCTTGTCAATGTGCTGCCTATTTCATGCATTTAGGCCTCAAGACCTCATTTGGTCCTACATGGGGTCCTACTTTTGAGGCCTAAATGTATGAATTAGGCAGTGCATTGACGCGCTGCCTATTTTAGGCATTCAAGCCCTAAAAGTAAGACCCCGTATCTTTGGAATTACAAATCCAAATGGGGTCATTTCATACATCAAATCAAATGGCAAGAGCCAATTTAGATGTTTTCATGCCTATTTTATCGATTTAATAAAACTATATGCATCAAATAATGTTGTTTATCAATTTTTGGCATACACCCCCAAAATCAAGACCCCCATTGGAAAGAAAGGTAAGGAACACAAGTGCTTGTTCTTATGTTCAAGAGACATTAAAAAAGAGGCCTAGTAGCCCAAAAATGGCAGCGCATCAATGCGCTATCATTTTTTGGTTGCCAGGTCTCTTTTTTGTTGTCTCATGAGCATACATATGGAGGTTATTATACAATATAACTAAGAAGTAGTATTGAAGTAGTTCTACAATTTGGATGCATTAAGAGCATTCATATAGCATGGAAGAATATAATAATTGAATACATTTTTTTTTCAATACATATTACTAGTGAGACTACCAAAAAGAGGCTCTACCCCTCATGATGTCTCTGGATACAGAATATGAGATTGCTTGATGCTTGGATTGTAGCTGGAAACGTTGCGTGGGCAAAGCCACTATATGCCTCAAGTGTTGAAAATTGATGTATGGCTCAAGTGCTAGAATGTGCAAATCATGGCCAAAATCAAGACCCCTTAGAGATTCCATGAGGGCTATCCTTTTACTACTACACACGTCACCTTTAGTCGAGGGCAGAACCATTCGTCATCATAGGCAGCAGGTTCATGGGACCCCATCCCATGATCCAAGGCATTATTCAAAGACAAAGTATTTCTGACCATTCCCAAATTGAGTTTGCCAATTCCTAATCTGATTGATTTCATTTACTGGACTTGCAATGCTTGCAAAGCCCTTGCTTAAGCTTGAATGAGCCTCTTGATTTTGGGGGTATAATGGTAAAAAATGGCTTAACATGCCCAAAATCAAGAGGCTCATTCAAGCTTAAGCAAGGCTTTGCAGGTCTTGTTTTTGGGTGGCAAAAGCACGAAAAATGATAGCACATTAAGGTGTTGCCATTCTTATGCTTCCCCCCTCCAAAAACAAGACCCCCAAGCTATTCATTAGAGACACCAAAATGAGGAGAAGGATGACGTGAGGAGTAGAGGAGTTGGCCAATGAGGGGAGGGACAGCCTTGGAATTGCCAGCAACAAGCATGATGCAAGGAGGTGAGAAGGCAAAGAAGTAAGGAGGTGAGGAGGTGAGGAAGCAAGGAGGCGAGGAGGCAAGAGGCAGTCTTGAAGGGCAACAAGAGGGTGGAGGTGGCCGAAAGAGTAAGTAGGAAAGGGAGGGATGGAGATTGCTTGTTGGAAATGCTTGGATTAATGCTACAAATGCCATTTTTTTGTGTGTGTTTTGCAGCATGAAATTTTTATGGCATTTTTCTTTTAAAAAATACAACATTATTGTGATTAATTGCGCTACAAACAACTCAAGCTGTAAAGCACCATGGATTAGTACAACAATATACATCACAAATGGATGCATACACTCATATACATCACCGATGGATGCATACACTTGTACTCACATCAATTTCCAATATTGTATTAGATGGACCCTTAGCATATATGTGTGCATAGAAGACCATTTCCTACATTGATCCCTGATTTCATAGTTAAATTATTCCCTTTCTCACATTCTAACATGTGAAGATTTAATGTACAAGCATTATGGGCACATTATATTGCAGTTTATGACTAACTTTTTTTATAAATGCATGATACTTGTATATGGTCAAGGAAGGTATATTATCATTTTTGAATGACAACATTACTCTATGCTCCATTTTATCCTATATTAGAAACTATGATCACTAGATATTACATAAATGTATTGCTCCATTATATCCTATACTAAAAACTATTTTGACCCAAATACATAATGCCAATTGAGGTTAGTACTCATGATAAGTGATGAAAACAATCTAATGGTATGAATGAGATCTTGTAAATTTTGGATATATAATATGGGTACTATGTTGATTGAGCTATTTTTCTAAGGGAATATTTTTAACTTAATTACTAAATACATACTTACAATGGTGACTTGATTCCCATCTATATGTATAATCAAGTTTTACTTTGTGTTTAAAAAAAAGCTTTTGCATAAGGTTAAAATTTGAATAGTATCTATATTTGTTTAAGACTACCCATTGAGTTGGCTCCTATCCTTATATTGAACATGATAATGTTCATAAAGATTTTATGAATACAAATAGATAGCATTGGCTCTCTTTTTAGTGGTTGGGAATGAACCCTAAAAGTACCCTAAAACGACTATGTATTCTCTCTTATTTGTAGCATGGAAGTGATCATGGTAGAGTGGCATAATCCCTATTTTGCTTTTTTCATAGGTTCTTTTGCTACTCATGGTTGGCGGATACACCATGGCATAGATCCGAATAGATATTTGGTTTTTTGCTTCAACTTGCTTGACTAGACTTTCCTTGATGATTGTTTGATTGTGCATGATTAGTAGTCATTGGCTTAATTGATGCATTAAGTGCAATGTTTTCCTTAAAGTTTTTCATACTACAGGATACGAGTTTGCTTATACGGGTGGAAATAGAAGCTTGTTAATGCCTGGTGCATATTTTCTGTTAGATGCAGTAGGATACTAGTTATAGAGTGTCTTTGCCAATTATTTCACTTGAATTATGCTCCTCTTATGCTTGAGTTTGTGGTCACGTATTGAGTTTAACATAATAGTCTACAGGATACTGGATGAACACTCAACATAGTGGTTAGATGCATTCATTTCTAGTTCCGATAGAACTATCATTCAGACATTAGTCATAATAGAAGTATGGAGGGCTAAAATCCTTTTTGGCTCCCTAAGTTTTTTAAAGCATGGTATTGTCCAGATTACATAGCTATTTTCACTAAGAAAAATTAATCCTTATGATGAAAATGTGTTTTTTTTCTTTTGACATAGTTAGTTCTGTTTCCATGTTTTTGGATCGAATGTATGGATGATCTTCTGCAAGCATAAAAGACATGATATGTATATGTAGCACATGATCATGTTTACATATTTTCACTCATATATTCTACCTTGTGATCTATCATTATCTTACTGTGTGGATGTTCAATCTGAGTAGTGTTTGCTTTTTTTATCGCAAATTTTATGTATTGTTGTGTCTCTACCTCTCCACAACGACTCAAATTAATAGTATGGGGATGAAAGAGAAGTTAATTGTGAGTTTTAGGCATGCCTTCATTGTTGGAATATGTTTAATTTGCTTATGATCACATCAATTGTTCCAATGATATTGAGAGGATTAAGATGTCGGATGAGGTTCTCACTCGCTTGAAACCTATTTAATCTTGCTCTCTTATTTGGGGCTGCTCGCTTTTCTCCGCTCGCTTTTTGGTAATCCTCGTTACGAAGACTATCCACTTGCTAACACAAGGAGGGCATTCGGTGGTGCTTGTGACTCTATGTCGTGAACAGGGATAGCAGGGCCAACCCATGCTTACCTGGGTCTCATTGTGCTTGCGAGTCCTCCAAGGTTCAGTCATGAGATAGGATGCTTCAGGTCTCTAAGGTCTCCAATGGCCAAGAGTTCTCCAAGGTCTCCAAGCTCATAGTATAGGGAAGGTGTTGGCTCTTTCCCACGGCTTCCGCGGGAAGAGCATGGTATTCTCAGTATGCAGGGTTCCGAGGCGTTTTGTCACCTATAGATATATCGGGGTTGTCGTTTGTAGTATACACATAGCTTAGGACCTCGAGTCGTGTCCGATGAGAGACGTAGGCTTAAGTGTGGAAAGTAAACATAGTGCATCCATGTGTAAAAGGAACGTGTATCATCATGGTTGAGGTAATGAAGGCTTTTGCCTTCATTGTAGGTTGTAGGGTTTAGAGGAGTTTAAGGGTTAGAAGGAGGTCCAGGGTTTAGAAGGAGGTTCCAAGGTTTAGAAGAGGTTCCAGGGTTAGAAGGAGGTCCAAGGTTTAGAGAGAGGTTCGAAGGTTCAGAGAGAGGTTCCAAAGTTTAGAAGAGGTTCCAAGGTTAAGGGTAGAGTACATGGTGGAGAACTCGTCTTCCTTGTAGATCATGGAGGCTAAGGGTTTGGGAGAGGAAGAAGGTGTAAGAGCATGGGGGAAAAAAGAGAGAGGAGGAAGGAGGAGGAGGAGGAGGAGGAGGAGGGAGAAGGAGAAAGGAGAAGGAGTAGGAGGGAGGAGGAGGGGGAGGAGGAGGAAGAGGGAGGAGGAGAAGAAAGGAGGAGGGAGGGGGAGGAGGGAGGGGGAGGAGGAGGAGGAGGAGGAGGGAGGAGGAGGGGGAGAGGATGGGTTGCAAGGTTGGAGAGGGAGAGGATGGGTTGCAAGGTTGGAGGAGAGGGGAGGAGGAGTTGCAAGGTTAGGACATGCTTTTGGACGTGGAGTGCAAGGAAGCATGGACACTTGAGACAATTGCTTGGAATACCAAAGTAGAACTCAACACAATGCCCTAAAGAGTATGGGCTTCATTCCACTATAGGGTATTTATACTCTCTGCATGTAGGAATTGTAAGACATTCTCTCTCTACATGTAGAACTTGCATATAGAAGTTGCATGTAGGAGTTGCATGTAGAACTTGCATGTAGGAGTTGCATGTAGAACTTGCATGTAGGAGCTACATGTAGGAGTTGCATGTAGAACTTGCATGTAGGAGTTGCATGTAGAACTCGCATGTAGGAGCTACATGTAGGAGTTTCATGTAGAACTTGCATGTAGGAGTTGCATGTAGAACTCGCATGTAGGAGTTGCATATAGGACTTGCATGTAGGACTTGCATGTAGAACTTGCATGTAGGAGTTGCATGTAGGAGTCGCATGTAGAACTTGCATGTAGAACTCGCATGTAGGAGTTGCATGTAGAACTCGCATGTGGGAGTTGCATGTAGAACTCACATGTAGAACTTGCATCTAAAACATGCAAGTTGGAATTCTAAGAGGGATTATTTCTAGCTTTATGCAAGTACAAGCGGAGCTTTGCCGCTACTCTACACACACATTCTATTCTACCTAAGTCCATGTTGGCACAGAGACAACATACTCCCGGATTCATTTGGTTACACATCGTCGGGTTATGGCTTATTTTGATTTCGGAGTTGGGATGCCATGTGCATAACCCAGTGGTTGTTGAGATTGTTGCATGCAAGTCATTCTTGCTGTAATGCTTTTGCACCATACAATTTATGGTATGTAGTCAAGAAGCTTATCTCCTCTTGAGGAGGGGTAGACGGCTATGAATTTCAGAGGGGATCTCGTTGTTGAGGCTGCATACTTTTCCATCGAATCTTCTTGGGAAGAGGTTTGGTAGGGGTCTCATTGTTGAGGTTGGCATTTCTTGCTACATGTTGGATGCGATTGCACCCGTATCATTGAGCTTGTAGATGAGTTTGTATGCAAGTCTGATATTTTTACATTTAGGAGACGGTTGTGATGTTTGGCGGGGGTCTCGTTGGAAAGGCTACAGACTCTTTTGCCAATCCATCTTGAGTTTTGGCATAGCTTCTTGTCCTGCTTGTTGTGAATTCATTGCATGCTTTGAGAGTATGGAATGAAAGTGTGTGATACTATTATTAATGCAATCTATTATGTGCCTATGCAAAATCATGTGAGTGCATGTGATGTGTCTAACTATCTGCTTATTTGTGGGATCTAATAGGGAAACTAAGACTCAATCATCCCTAATACGAAATTGATTAGGTCTTCCTATATGTGCAAAAATGTGCATATGCCAGTGAGTGTGCATGTAACAATCTAGTGCAAACTGTATGTGCAAAAACATGCATATGCTAGTGAGTGCTCGTGAGAATCTAATCCTAACTAAGGAAGACTTGGTTTCCCAAATCTTCGTTTTTGTCGGGGGTGGCTTGCATGTTGAAGTAGTAGCGCTTCAGTTAGCTCCCATTTATTATTGTGTAGAATTGGACCCCATCCAATGTTTCTAGCAGCACAGCTCCGATGGGATTCATCTTTCTTACTCGGTAGGATCCTTGACCTAGATACTTCAGTTTCCCCCTGTGTACTTTGGAATTGTATAAGAAGACCAAATCACCTTCCTTGATGTCTTTAGCTTTAAGATTTCTGTCAAACCATGCCTTTCTTCTGCATTTTTCTATTGTCATGGCATGGTAGGTGACTAGTCTTGTTTCTGTATGCTTCTCCAACTGATAGAGTCTTTCTTTCAAGGATTCATGGTCTCCCATGCATTCCTATACTACTATGCGTAGGCTTGGTATTACAAATTCTAGTGGGACCACAGCTTCAAGGCCCTACACTAATTGAAAAGGTGTGTTTCCTGTACTGACCTTGAGTGTGGTTCTATATGCCCATAAGGCTGCACTCAATTTCTCTGCCCAATCAAAACGTTGTGGTTCTACTACCTTGGTGAGGACAATGCATAATATTTTGTTGGTGGATTCGGGGTAGGGGATAGTGATCCCTAATTGTGGTAGCATTCACATTTTTTAAGTTTACGCATATTCTGAGCTTCTTGTTGCGTTTAGGCACAATGACGATGGGTGAAACCCAATCAGTGTGCTCTATCTCATAGATGAATCTGGCATCTAGGAGTTTTTCCAGCTCTCGTCCTCATAGACCATGGTGCCATACTTAGGATTTGTGCGATAAGGTCCACATACCTTAGGGTGAGCACTTTCCCTTATAGGTATCGTGTGTACTGCCACGTCTGGTGAAATTCCTTTCATCTCTTTGTATGACCATGCTAGGTAGTCATGGTATACCATTAGGAGTGCTTTGAGTTTGGTTTCATCTTCTTGTCGAAGTTGTTTTCCAATGAAAACCAGTTTTTCTTCCTCCCCTTCAAGGATGAGGTTTATTGTGCGTGTTTTTGCCGGTCCCTCATAGATTGGAGTTTCTCCAATGCTATCAGTTTCTCGAACTTTAGATTGTCTTAGTGGTCTTGGCATTGCTATTGGCGCACTGCCACTTGTGTAATTCTTGAAGTAGGTACGTGCGTACATCTTCTCGACGGCCTTGTTCGATCTTGCTTAGTTGGAGAGTGGGATCATCTTGTAGCCTTTCCGTTTGAAAGCATCTTTTAAATTCTGTTTGAAGTGCGTCCCATGTGGCACCTCTTCCACTAGAAGGTCTAGGTACCATTCAGACGCTTCATCAGTTAAGGCCATGGGAAACTAAGCCACCTTGGTTTCATGGGATTGATCTCCACCTGCTCGACATGCGGCATCAAAATGTTGGAGAAATCGAGCTAGATCTCCCCTATCATTATATTTGGAAAGTTCCAATTTTCCCAAGGGGCGCTTGCCTTGAGTGATATTATTTTTTTGATTAAAGAAATTGTCAGCCTCTGCATCGAGGTCGATATCCATATCATTTTCGTGACGGCGTCCAGCCATGTTGTGGCGTGGAGGAGTTGAAGGGAGTGATTAAATCTCAGGCAGGGATTTGAGGTAGAGGATTGTCGGGGGTGGTGGTTGCTGTGGATTTGGCAAGCATTGAGTCAAAGGCATTGGCCGGAATGTTGCTACATGCAAATTGGGTGAGATTTGCAAAGGGTGTCTCTGTTGCAAGTGCGGGTGTGGATGTAGTTTTGTTGGGAGGGTTAGAGTGGTGTTAGTTTGTGTAGGGACCGTCGTGTTAATAATGTACCTAAGATTGTCCTACATGTGTAGGGAAATGTGTCGGTGCAGATGGATTGTTAATCGGAGGTCACGGCATGAAGATACGAGTGAATTTATGTGAAATGAGGCTCGCACGGGGGCACATATGAGCGAGTGCTAGGGATGCCAAAATGGTGTGCAATGGGTTGGAAAAATGCCTCGTAGCGTGGTGTTTTCGTGTGTGAAATTTTGGTTCAAACGGGGTCCAGTTTGGGTCCCGAACGGGTGTGATACGAAGTGTTGAAGTAGGGGTAAATTTGGCCTTTTGGTGGGGTCTTAAGGGTGGTGTGAATGGACTTTAAGTCCAACTGAGGGGTTTGAACCAAGTTAATTCTAGCTAGATTAACTAGCCTATATCCTCCTCAGTTACTATAATTGGGAGGTTAACCTAACTAGTTTCACTAACTACAGTTAGTTACTAACTGAAGGTTAGTTAAACTAACTTAGCTATTAGTAACTAACCTAGGTTAAACCTAACCTAGGTTAAGCTAACCTAGGGTTAGATTGAGGGTTAAGTTAGGGTTGTTTTTTTATTTTTAATTAATTTAAAATTTTCGTTTGAGGGGGGGTTCGCACGGCGACGGGTGGGTGCGTGGAAGGGAGGGTAGAGGGGAGGGAAGGTTGGAGGGGAGGGGGAGCCGAGGGGGCAGAGGGTGGAGGGGAGGGGGAGCGCGGGGGTGGTAATGAGCACGTGTCCGGGGCGACGGGTGGGTAGTAGGGAGGGTAGAGGGGAGGGGAGGGTGGAGGGGAGAGTGGAGGGGAGGGGGAGCCACGGAGGCAGAGGGTGGAGCGGAGGGGGAGCACGGGGGGTGGTGGAGAGCGCGGGCGCGGGGTGGGCGAGTGGTGGAGGGTGTGGGCACAAGGCAGGCGAGCGCCATCACTGGCGTACCACCATGGGCGGGCACTACGAGCCGCCGGGCTACTGGTGTAGCAAGGCCTTGAGTAAGGGCCTTAAGCCCTTTACAATTAGAAAGGGACTTAGGCCCTTAGACTAGGGAGAGATGTGTGAGCAGAGGGTAGAGAGAGAGAGAGAGAGAGAGAGAGAGAGAGAGAGAGAGAGAAGGGGGGAAAGAGAGAGAGAGAGAGAGAGAGAGAGAGAGAGAGAGAGAGAGAGAGAGAAGGGGGGAAGAGAGAGAGAGAGAGAGAGAAGGCGAAAGATAGATAGAGAGAGAGAGAGAGAGAGAGAGAAAGAGAGAGGGGAGGATGGGGGGAAAAAGGCGGGGGGAATGGGGGGTGGTGAAGGGGGTGAGGGAGTGGTGGAGTTGGTGGTGGAGAGGGAGGGGGGGGGGGGTGGTGGAAATGGAGGGGGGGGGGGGGGGGGGGGGAAAGGGTGGTGGTGAGGGGGGGAGGTGGAGATGGAGGAGGGGGGGGGGGGGGAAGGGGGTGGTGGTGGAGGGGGAGATGGAGGGGGGGGGTTTGGTGGAGGAGATAGAGGGGGTGGAGGGGAAGATGGAGGAGGGGGGTGGTGGTGGAGGGGGGTGGAGGAGATGGAAGGGGGGGTGGAGGGTGGAGTGGGGGTGGAGGAGATGGAAGGGGGGATTGGGGGGGGGGGGATGGAGGGAGGGGGGAAAAGGGATGGTGGAGATGGAGGGGAAGGTGCTGGGGGAGATGGAGGAGGGGGAGGGGGAAAAAAGAAAAAAGAAAAAACTTGACGGACGGAAAATGGAAAACTTTGATGGAAATCCAAAGGGAGGAAGAGATGGTCACCTGAACGCTCTCCAAGTCTTTCTGATGTAACGAAATTGTTGAGGACCAATGGAGGGTGGGTAGATGGCTAGGTTATCACTGCGATATAGGCTCGAAGTAATTTACCATGTGAGGATGGAAGCAGGGTAGTGTCTTGCGTAGGGCTCAGAATGGGGAAGAGGATGGAGGCAAGATGTGAAATCAAAAGTATGAGAGGGATGGGTGCTCTTTTATAGGGAAGGAGGGGGAGCTATGGATTTAGTCAAACACATGTGCACCTTTGAATTTGTCCAAGTTTGACTAGGGAGGTGTTTTAATTTTTCTTTTGGGTTATGGCATTTAGAACCATAACTTTTGGTGGTTGTCTCAGAATATGCTTCCGTAAAAAGGAGAAATGTTTAAAATTTCAAGCTCTACACTCCGACAACCATCACATTGTCTAATTTATTCCTTAAGGTGCCCTTTTTCCAAAAAACATGCATTTTCCTAAACCGATAACAAAGAGTTTCAGCTCTGAAATTTTTTTTTTTTAAATACTTGAGTTGGAAAATTTTTAGCTCTCCTAGCTCTTGAGTGATGTGTTCATGAAAGTTCGAAGTAGTTCATTTTTTACACACTTGCGTATGTTTACTCCTTACTTGAGACGCTAGTCTCCCCGGCAGTGGCACTAAATGTTGGCTCTTTTACACGGCTTCCGCGGGAAGAGTAGGGTATTCTCAATATGCAGGGTTCTGAGGCTTTTTGTCACCTATAGATATATCAGGGTTGTCATTTGTGGTATACGTGTAGCTTAGGACCTCCAGTCATGTTCCGGTGAGAGACATAGGCTTAAGTGTGGTAAGCAAACATAGTGCATGCATGTGTAAAAGGAATGTGTATCATCATGGTTGAGGTAATGAAGGCTTTCGCCTTCATTGGGGGTTATAGGGTCTAAGAGGAGTTTAAGTGCATGCATGTGTAAAAGGAACGTGTATCATCATGGTTGAGGTAATGAAGGCTTTCACCTTCATTGGGGGTTATAGGGTTTAGGAGGAGTTTAAGGGTTAGAAGGAGGTTCCAGGGTTTAGAAGGAGGTTCCAAGGTTTCGAAGAGGTTCTAGGGTTAGAAGGAGGTCCAAGGTTTAGAGAGAGGTTCCAGAGTTTAGAAGAGGTTCCAAGGTTAAGGATAGAGTACATGGTGGGTGGACAACTCGTCTTCCTTGTAAATCATGGAGGTTAAGGGTTGAGAAACTAAGGATTTAGGGGGAGCATAGGAGTGGGAGAGGAAGAAGGTGTAAGAGCATGGGGGAAAGAAGAGAGAGAAGAGAGGAGGAGGAGGGGGAGGAGGGAGAAGGAGGAAGGAGAAGGAGGAGGAAGGAGGAGGAGGAGGAGGGAGGAGGAGGAAGGAGGAGGAGGAGGAGGAGGAGGAGAAAGAGGGAGGAGGAGAAGAAAGGAGGAGGGAGGGGGAGGAGGAGAAGGGAGGAGGAGGAGGGAGGAGGGGGAGATGATGGGTTGCAAGGTTGGAGAGGGAGAGGATAGGTTGCAAGGTTGGAGGAGAGGGGAGGAGGAGTTGCAAGGTTAGGACATGCTTTTGGACATGGAGTGCAAGGAAGCATGGACACTTGAGACAATTGCTTGGAATACCAAAGTAGAACCCAACACAATGCCCCAAAGAGTGTGGGCTTCATTCCATTATGGGGTATTTATACAAGTTGGAGAGCTTCTCTCTCTACATGTAGGAATTGTAAGACATTCTCTCTCTACATGTAGAACTTGCATATAGAATTTGCATATAGGAGTTGCAAGTTGCATGTAAGAGTTGCGTGTAGAACTCGCATGTGGGAGTTGCATGTAGAAGTTGCATGTAGAACTCGCATGTAGGAGATGCATGTAGGAGTTGCATGTAGAACTCGCATGTAGAACTCGCATGTAGGAGTTGCATATAGAGCTCGCATGTAGGAGTTGCATGTAGAACTTGCATGTAGGAGCTGCATGTAGGACTCACATGTAGGACTCGCATGTAGGAGTTGCATGTAGAACTCGCATGTAGGAGTTGCATGTAGGAGTTGCATGTAGAACTTGCATGTAGAACTTGCATGTAGGAGTTGCATGTAGAACGCACATGTAGGAGTTGCATGTAGAACTCGCATGTAGAACTTGCATGTAGAACATGCAAGTTGGATTTCTAAAAGGGATTATTTCTAGCTTTATGCAAGTATAAGTGGAGCTTTGCCGCTACTCCACACACACATTCTGTTCTACCTAAGTCCATGTTGGCACAGAGACAATAGAAGGGGAGGCTAAGAGTTCGGGTGCCAGGAGGAAGAGGAGTTCTGGGCAACATGCATGTGTTCTAAGATAGAAGAAGGGGGGGGGGGGGACTATGGGCATGTGGCGACTCTCTCATTCAAATCACCATCAAACGTGATGGTCCAAGGTCCTCCTCCATCAACTCTGCCATTTACCCCACTATGGAGTAAATGCCACAATAGCTATGTGCTAATCTTCTTTGCATCTTGAGGCACCAAATCCTTCTTGAGGTTAAGGGATATTTTGCATCAATTGAGAAAATGACATTTCCTTCATTGAACATACATAAGGCATAATCCTGCACAAGGCATTATCATGGTAGATCGTGGGAGTTCTAGTCCCTACCTTATGCCTCTCCCTCAAAATAATCCAATACTCAAGGTGGGTCTAAAATCATTCCTATATAATACCCACTAAGGAGAGCATCAAATAAACCTACGAAGTATATCTTTCAAGTGTACCCGAAGTTTCCAATCAATATAAAGTAACTGACATGTTGTGGCAACAATGCTACCAAAATGAGAGTCTGCCAATTATAGGCATATCCAAAGGTTTACCATGGTCCCCAAGGGGATGGATGTGTGTGTGTGCGTGGCCCATGTATAGTCATGTGACTACTAGTAGCCCATTAGATGAGCTTGGTGGTCCTTGCACACCCTAGGATCACAAGGGTCTCCGAGTGTGTGTGTGTGTGTGTGTGTGTGTGTGCACGCGCGTGCACATGCGTGTGTGCCTACATGCACACATTTGTAAGTGTTTGTGTTTCCACGCATGCATGCACACATTTTTATGTGCCTGTTTGCAGTACATGCCTGCATGCATGCTATGGACATACATGCCCACACATGATGAACATGTACATGCACATGCATTGTATATAGTCCCATCAACAGATAATTAGAGGCAAAGGTATGGTGTAGTGTGGATTAAATTAGCCCCCCAAGAATATGGACTACATGAGAAGATGATGTGGAGCAAGGACTACTACCACTGTGGATCAGAGGATACCACATGGGTTGACTATTCTAAAGGCTCTCTTTATACAAGAAGCCTCTCTTTTATTGTTGATAAGGACATTTGGAATAGAGTGACTTGAGTATCTCTCTCTCTCCCATGGAGATTCTTGTGTACTTCGAGCAGCCTTAGATTCATACATGCTTCTTCTTGTGTCTAGGCTTAGCACAATCCCATATTCTTTACAAGGTACCATAGCAAGCTTGGTAAAGTTTAGATTAGATTTAGATATACTTGAGAGTCCTTTGAGAGATATTCATTGAGTTTGTGTGTGTGTGTGTGTGTGTGTGTGTGTGTGTGTGTGTGTGTGTGTGTGTGTGTGTGTGTGTGTGTGTGTGTGTGTGTGTGTGAGAGAGAGAGAGAGAGAGAGAGATAGGGAGACTAACTCCATTCCTCATGTTTAGACAGAGATCTCTACTTTTTCAAGTCTTGTTGTTTGAGAGAGACATGGCTTTGAGACAAGGCTTCAGCTTCAACCCTATCTAAAAGCAAGTAGCAACAACTAGTTTGACGCTACAGTAGGCCATAGCTCAATTATAGTAGACTCATGACCTTGAGTGCATACTCGAGCTATAGTGACTCCACAGTGAGCCAACAATGCAAGATACACCTGGGAAGCAACAGCTACATAGCAAGCTGGCAGGACATAGAAGGGGTCGTGCAACTAAGCAAAGATTAGGTTCAACAAAATACACCAAGTGACCTACAACTGGCAACTAAACATTAAGTAAGCAAGCTCATCCAGCTGTAACAAGAAACTATGAGATAGAACATACTCAAAGGCACAGATGCCACATCTACAGCGGCATCTATAGCAAGCTAGGGCTAAAACAACAACCCAAATGTGAGCAACCATGCAACGAACACTCGAGCAAGACGATACACATCAGCCACACGATGGACTTCCAAAAAAATCATGAGATAAACATACTCAAAGGCACAAATGCCACACTACAGCGGTGGCAACTATAGCAAGCTAGGGCTAGAGCAACAATTTGGACATGAGCAAATATGCAATAGACACTCAAGCAGGCCGATACATTGCAGCCACATGATGGACTTCCAAAGCAAACATCAGTGACTTCAAAAGTGCCAGGCAATGCCAATCATCAGCGTCTACAAGGAAGGGGAGCATCTATGACATTAAGCAAATTCCTAAACACGAAGTCAAATAAAAGTAGTGGCTTCAACACAATAATTACTCAAGAATGAAGCAATCACGTTTTCCAACTTCAATGCATCGCAGAAGGAACTCACAAAATGAAGCTACCTTGAGTATAACCCACGTAGACCAAGCTTCAATGGAGCTATTGTGAAGGCAACCAACGTAACAAACATCAAAGCAAAGCAACTACAACACCGAGGACTCATACGATTAGTCGATCACATGAGAGTATCTATGCAAGCACCCAAGGGAGGTATTGATCAGGTTGTAATGCCACACTTGAAAACCTTAAGTAGCAGTATGCACCAAGGGGAGGTGTGGGATCTTTCTTTTGTAAACTCACATCTAACCACATTGTAGTAGCCAATGCATCATGGCACCAAGGGGAGGTGTTTAGAGATAGAGTGCCATGAGCACATAACTAGAGGCAAAGGTATGAGCTAAGGTATGGTTTTATGTGAATTCAAGCTGCCACCCAAGAATGTGGACTACATGAGAAGATGATGTGGAGCAAGGACTACCACTGGGTGAGATGTGGATCTGAGGATAACACATGGGTTGACGAATCTAAGGCTCTCTCTATATAAGAAGTCTCTATTTTTGGAACAGAGCTACTTGAGTCTCTCTCTCTCTCTCTCTCTCTCTCTCTCTCTCTCTCTCTCTCATGGAGGTTCTTGTGTACTTTGAGCCTCCTTAGATTCATACATGCTTCTTCTTGTGTTCAAGGCTTAGCACGATTCCACATTTTTTTAATGCATCTGCATATTCGTTAGCACGAGTGTGCATCCATATATGTACCACCCTGAACATGTGTCCAAGTGTCATTAGATTATGTGCATCTATGCACCTCTTCACACACATTTCTACTTTCTTGTGAACACATAACCACCAACAATAGATACACACTTGCACATGTAAATTCATGCACTTGCACACACTTTGCATGCATACCTACATGCACACACACATGTACGCATGCACATGCATACACTCATGCATGTGCACACATACGTATACATGTGTGCACACACATGCATGTGTGCACATACGCGTGCACACACACACACCCCCCCCCCCCCCCCCCAATGAGCTTAATCAATAAACCAATTTCATGCCAAATGAGAGTTGAATTGCTCAAACTAATAATCAACTATTGCCAAACCAGCTGTGAAGAAACACAAAACAAGTGAACACATAGGGGAATCTACAAGGAAATCATGATGCTCAAAATGATATACCGACTACTCTTTGGAGACCCCAATCACTTTACTTCTTCCATTATACCACTTTTATATGTTCTAGAGGTACGTGGGGAGGAGGTTGTAAAGTATTGTGACTATGAGAGGTAGAGAGAGAGAGAGAGATGGTTCTTATGCTATTGTTTTCATCTAAATGTCATGATTCTCTATAATAGTCATTGCTGTCTATCTCACATAGTCCAAGAACTCAACTTGAACATGGCCATAATATTTGCCACATCCCTTGAATTGTAAAGTGTGTTCCATCTATGGGATTCCATACATAATGGCCTCTCAACATTCCATGTCATTGTGTATGCATGTTACTCCACTAGGGCATCCAAGTATGGGTATTATGGCATATCCCATGAAGGATGTTTTAATCATTGTCAAGGACCTGTTTGTCTATTCTCCCTTGGCTTCCACCCTAAATCCAACTAAAGGAGAAATCTTCCTTGATTGTGTCCCCTTGGTAATTCAATCGTTATGACCCATGGAGTATGAAAAACTCATGAACTTATTCCAATTATCATTTTTTGCTAAACCTTGTCCACCTAATGGCTCTCACCTAATTCCTCTCTTATTTTTCTCATCTATACTTCCCATCTACATATTCTAAACTCCCTTACTCTCAACAAATCATTCGTTATATATATGTTGACTTGAGGAGAAAGGTAATTGAAAAGGTATTTCTTTTCAATAGAGAAATTCAATTGACTTCTTAGATGAAAAATGGAGTACCCTAACTAAGCGAAGGTTGAAGCAATAGCTCCAAATCTCCATGCAAAGTGGGAACTTGAATTCTATTCACTCCCAAGGTCTTAACACTAGGTTAAATGAAGTTTTCTTGTGAGAGAATTAGAGTATATGTTTAATAAGAGAGGAGGAGTCTCTATCCTCTCATAAATTAATAAGAGAGGAGAGGGCCACCCCCATAAATTGAGGGGCATCCTCATTAAATACTCTCCTCTTTACTAATCACTTCCTCTTGCATTTCCACCCCTCCCCTCCTCATTTGTCCACTAATTAATACATTTTTGACTTCTTTTCAATTGGGCAAATGTATTCCATAGAGGATTGGAGAAGTCCCTCCATTTTTTACATAAAACATCCTAGCACACAAATTCATGATTCAAATTCACCACAGAATTGCTAAAAAATTTAATACAACTATGAAAGTGTTGACAAGGTGACAAAATGATGATGACTACAACCACCCTTTTTGTTGAAGAAAAACTTGTGTATATGCATGCATGTGTGTGTGTGTGTGCATGCGTGCATGCGTGTGTGTGTGTATAGACTCGACAAAACCCCATATCATAGTGAAACGAAAACAATTTTGGTAATGGACACAAAAGAGAAAACTATTGTAATTTAACAAATTTTCCAACATGTAGGTGACACCTTACAAAGAAAACCAAGAGGCGCACAAATTGCAAAAGGTTAGTAGAATGCATGACTGTACAATCAAGTTTTTCTTTGATAAGTCGTAGCAAGCATCACTTTTATCGAAGAGGGGAGTCTACATACTTGCCACCATCCAACAAGAAAGACATGGTGAGAATCATCTTGAGCTTAGTTGGGAAGACGTGCCATAAACACCGCTCCCTTGTTATCAAGGTCACAATACAAATTACCACTTAACTACATACTTATAAAGCTATATAGATTGAGAGGAGGTGGGTTTATTTATTAAAAATCATGACAATTTGTGTAAAAATAGAGGGAAATTAGTACAAAATTTTGGAAAGAAGAAAGGGGGAAAGGGGGGAAGTTAATCTAAATTTATGCTAATAAAGTTAATATGGAGGAAAATTTACAAAGGGAAGGAACAATGACAAATAATAATGGACTAAAAGTGTAATTGTAAGGGGAGATAGGGATTTAAGAGGAGCAAAAAGAAATAATATAAGAAAAAAAAATTAAAAAAGGTTAATTATTTTAAGAAAGAAGAATGAACATAAGCATTTTAAAGGAGTTTAGATAAAGAATTTTAAGAATCTTTAAAGAAAGAAATTTAAGAATTATTAAAGAAAGAATTCTAAAGAGAGAATTTCAAAGAAAGAGATTAAATTAATAATAATAATAATAATAAAAAGAGGGGGGAGATAGTGGGGTGTTAAATGTTTAAAAGATGGGGGAATTTGAACCTTTGAAAAATGTAAAGAAAGGGGGGAGATTAAACCCTTTTAAAAAAATTTTAAAGGGGGAATTTAAAGTTTAAAGAAAGGGGGGGATTTAAACCATTAAAAAGGGGGGCGAGGGGGTAAAGGTAATGGGAGATACATGTAAATATTGAGGAGTAATAAAGAATTTGGGGGGAAAGGGGGGGTACAATAAATAATCTATAAAGTCAATCTATGGCGACGAGACGGTTGAGGGTGTGTGGGACCATGACGAGACAAGACGACAAAGTAGTAAAGGGGTACGCTAGTACCAGCGAAACCATGAGGTCGATGGTAGTGGATGCATCATCATGCGCGAGAGGCCTGCGAACTTGTGGTGGTCTAAAATTTCACGGAGCAACAGTCGAGGTGGGTTGCAGCATGGATGGTGGGCAGAGAGTGGTAGTCTATGTGAGAATGTGAGAAGGGAAAGGAGACAAACGCAACAACTAGATGAGAAGTGTAGTGAACCGGAGGAAAGGGTGTAGTGAGTAAGAGCATGAAGTCTACATTAAAGCACGGTGGTTATAGTAGAGGCAGGATGGGGAGGGTTTAAATAGGTTGGGGGTGAGGGTTAGCCACAAAGTGGCGGGGGTGGCAAGTCAGGGAGGCGAAAGGTCATGGTGGAGAAAAAAGAAAGGCATAGAGAAGGGTCGGTTGGGGGATGTAGAGTTGAGGAGTTTGATTTTGGGAGAAGTGTTAGGGGTAGTTTAGGAGAAGGTTAGGGAGAGAGGTAGTTAGAAGGGGTTAGAAGTGAATGGCTAGGTGAAATGTTAGTTAAGGGAGTATAATTAAGTTAGGGAGTGAAGAAAAAAGGGGGGATTAGAAAAATACAAAAAATTAGGGGGGAATCAGAAAGAAATAGGGAAAATTAAGGTGGGGAACTAGGGAAAAATAGGAGAAATTAGGGAGGAATTAGAGAAGAATAGGGGGGGAAATAGAAAAAAAAGGGGGGGAAAGGGAAATTAGGAGTGAAAAAAAGGAAAGATATGAAAAAATAGGGAGAAAAAAAAGGGGGGGAAATGTTCACACAAATCAAAATTTAAGTGAACTAGTTTGTGTTGTACAATTACATGAAATAGTTACATTTGCCACACCACTATGTGTGCGCATGTGTGCATACATACATATGCATGTACAATTACACAAAATAGTATTTGGATCTACCATACCACTAAGTTGCTGATAGATTCTTTGCTACGAGCCTACAAACTTCTTGCTTTGTAGGGACCATTCAATGTTCCAAGATCCCTCGAGTGATCGCTTAATGTTGTCCTAATATCGATAACCTAGTACACGAAATGGTTACTTGGATTTGTCACAACACTAAGTTATTGATGGATTATTTGCTATGAGGACACAGACTTCTTGTTTTGTAAGGACAGTCTTGAGCGCTCCATGCCTATTCACTCCCTACGTGTGACCGCTTAATGTTGTCCTAATTTTTCCCTCTCTCTCGAGGAACAACTAACCCAATGCCTATTCCCTCCCTACTTGTCCTGATTTTGCACTAGAACACTCCAAAGGAGAAAAAGTCCATTAACAATAGCTTCCCAATGTGGATTTGTTTTGCTTAGGTAAGTACAATGATCAGATGGGTTTCTCAAGTAGCTAGCAACTCCATGGTTGGCTCCAAACTCCCAAGGCTCTACAAGTCACAATCTAATGCACCATACGTATGCACGATTGAAGTTGTTCTCGTACTCTGCTACTTGTTGAAGAGCAGGACTCTCAAGGAGCACGTGCATGAATTTGCATTTAACACTCCTAACAAGCACACTCAGCTCGCTCAACAACTCCTTGAAATTATAACTTCTCGCATACTGTTATAATAATTATAAAAACAAAGCATTCATTAATTCACATTGTAATTATATATAAAAAAGAGGTCTTGGCACAACCCATCATCCTACAACAGAATCTAAAAATTACGTATAATGAAACAAGTTGATAGACGAGCTCAAGGCTAAGCAGCATTCAAAGGACTTTCAAACTTTTTGTCAAAAACCACATTGCCTTATTGGTACAAATGCACATTCATGTCCTTCAACACAGCCCCTAATTCATCACTCTTGCTTTTCCCCTCCCCAAATTGTGGTGACAGAGAACTATGCGAGAACTTCACGACACTCTAACACGGTGAAGCTTCATGTAGTCAATAGGTGCCCCATCATATGAAAAATGAAAAATTCCTATTAATTAGCTATGTATAAAGGAAGAGGAAGAGGGCAAGGCCATGATTACACTAAGGTATAAAGGGATAAGGGATAAATTAAGGAATACATGCATTATAGGAGGAACGTCAGATTGGGGAGGGGGAAGAAATTACTCATTAAAGAGGAAAGGGCATCTCAAAGGGGGAGGATGAGGGAGCATTTATAATACTATTACAAGAAAATGGACATATAATATTACTTTATAGCTTAGTGATAGGGCTCACGCATGGAAAAAAGAAGATTCTAGATTCGAACCTTTTCTTGAACATTTGAGGAAGCCCCCCTTGGACATAGTCTATGCATAAAATGAATTAAGCCATGGAGAAACATAGGTTAATCAATCCATAAATAAATTAAGCCATAGAGAAACATAGCCATATATTAACATAGCTTAATTAAGCCTCCATGCACAAAAACTAGTTAATTAATGGATTGGAATAGGAGAGAGTGAATAACAAAGCATTGAATTACTATCAACTGGTCTTTATGCAGAGGTACTCCCTGATCAGTTACTAACTAGTCTAATTACTATCACATGAACAAAGCATTCAATTACTATCAGCTAGTCTTATTACTATCACAATCATTCAATCAGGGTGCACATAACAAAGCATTCAATTACTATCAACTGGTCTTTATACAGAGCTACCCCCTGATCAGTTACTATCAGCTAGTCTAATTACTATCACGTCATCTAATCTGACTGCATGGTGCACATTAAATATCATGGGAATAGGGTCAGGACTCACTGGCAGAACTATTCTTCCACAGTTTAATGTGTTCCATCAACAAAATGAGAAGCTTATCAGTCGCAGCATTGACATTAACACCAACTAAAGAAAGGCACTCTGGAACAAGCCAGTTGATGCATGACTCGTCTTAAACCAGATGAAACCTTGAACACTCAGGACACAAATAATGCTAGCTTGCTTTGGACCAAGATTTCTGAAGGAGAACTTACAGAAGAGGACATCAAACACATACAAAAAAAAGGCATCTGCATAGAGGCTTTGCAATAGTCTTCAGAAGCTACCACTGCCACTGATTTTTTTTTCCATGGGCTTCATGAGCACAGCTCTTGAGAAATGCAACTTCAAAAGTAATAGCTCAATTTTTACTTTTCAATCCCAACAGGACACTTAGAATCTGCAGGATGAGACATTGATCTTCAATTGTGGGGTCCATTTATTTATTTTTTAAACTTTTTTAGCATTGCCTTGCCAAAAACAGAAAGAATGGAAATGATGTCCAGAATAACTTCTTCTATTATCGATTCTTTTTCCCAAAGAAAAGTTAGTGGGCTGCTTCATTAAAAAGCTTTGATGTTACTATAGACCAAATCAATACAGAACTCTCGTTAAACAACCATCCACGAATGCTTCAAATCTCGTAAGAAGTATCAATTGATGATGAAGGAATGCATGTCTACTTTACACCATCTTGTTAATCAACCTCTCATATATGTAACAGCTCTTGTTATAGCAGCGATGAAATGCAAATACACCCAAAATTTTCCATGAACAGCCATATTTCACAAAATTCCATCACAATATCTTCCATTGTTGCTCAACAGCATTGCAAATGCGGCTTATGCAGCAGGCAGCACTCAGAGGGTATTCTGAAACTGCACCAAGGAAAGTGATCATTAGTACACAAGATTGCTAGCATCAAGCAACAAATTATGTAAATTCCTGCAGCATAAAACAAAGCCTTTAAAAGGCCTGAGGACCAAAAGCTGTGGAAATGCTCACATAGCCAAAATACAAACTTTACCTGCTATGAAGTCATCAATGTAATCTGCTTCAATCTTTCCATGAGCCATAGCGCCAACCTGAACTTTCCATTCAGGTAGCATCAGGTTTTAGGCTTTGACTAAAGCTATTAATCAATTATTTTGCAATGATGTTCAAAGAAAACCTAGCTTACCACGAAAACCATGGTACTTTTTGAGCCCATAGCTGCAACATAATCGTGAAGTTTAACCACTTTTGGAGCACTGAATGACAACCCTGTAACATCACAAGAGAAAGCATTTCCCATGTACTCCCTCCTCTTAGATTGTCTCTTCTTTCCAAAAGTTGAAGAAAGATGGACAACAGATCTAGTCTGTACATCAGTCTAATATTGCTAAAAAGATCTTATCAAGTTCACACAAACAATAATATGACTAGATATTACAATCAGTTCCTCATATAGCATGGATCATAAATTTGCAGAGTCTGGCAGCAGCAATAAAATTTGTTGATACCTATGCGACGAGCTCCAACTGGCAGGTGTCTAGTGACCGGCTGTTTGACAACTCTTAAAAGCTTTTCTGGTCCATTGCTTGCACGGATACTTAGCTTTTGCAGCAGCTGCACTGACATCAGGAAGCCCTACATGTGAGTGGCAATCCAATACTCTCTCTCTCTCTCTCTCTCTCTCTCTCTCTCTCTCTCAAGCTTTACATATGACCCCTCAGCGATGGAGGGTCTCTTGCTCACTAGGTTTTCCTTGAGACTAGGAGATATCAAGAAAACACCAAATATGGTAAATTCGCCTGTCAAAATGTGAGCTCAAGTCATGGACACGCTTCATATTTAGAGGTACATTGTACTACACAGTCTGAAGGCAGCACTAATGCTTTTCAGAGAGACCCAGGACTCCTTCACGCATTTCATCCATCACCCACAAAAGTGGGGGCGATCAACAGTCTTAAACAACATTCCCTCGGATCATTGCCACGAACAGCCCATAGGGTAAGTACATGTTAGTCTCGAATCATAGATTTCTTACCAGCCTCCAAAAGAAGATGGGGAGGTCCAGTGCTCTCCCCTTGCACACCGAGCAGCTCTCAAGGCAAGCCCAGCCCACAGTCCACATACGCACTCTGGAGATAGCAGACGAGTGCCACCTACCAGTACCTTCTTTACTCCATAACCAAGGACAAGCTTTACAGTAGACCAATCTATGCCGACGTGGGGGGCTCCGCTGGCTTCCAAAGACAAGTCCGGTCTTCCAACAAGCTGTCACCCCCCCCTATAGCACAAAAACAGCTTCAGTGACAATCAGATTGCCTCCAAAGAGGAGACCATCTGCCTCAAGCAGGCCACCACAAAAGCCTTTGTAATGAAGCCCGAGATTGGGCCAAGTTAGGGTAATGAAGTCCAAGATTGGGGCCAAGTTAGTGAGGGTTAGGGCATGTTTAGGCCTAGAGAGGGGCAACACAAGAAGATATTCTGGAGGGGACTATATGGGTTAGGCATAATTTGGCAAGGGCATCCTTAGGCCTACAGAGGGGCAACAAGAAGATATTGTGGAGAGGACTGTTAGAATAATGCTTATGTGGAAGCGTACTTTTCAATTGAATAGCTGAATAAACTTAGAGTTCTAGAAATTCACGATTTTAAAATAAAAGTACTGTTTCACACACACATATCCATATATCTCATATGATTCTTTTAGGAGACTAGACTCAAATACAAATATACTTTCGGAATTTCCAAGAAAGTAACCATTGACAACCCTTGGTTGAACCCAGGTGAAGAGGGCCACGATTGTAGCTCCAATCTTTCTCTTGAACCTTTGAACCAAAGGCACAACAGAGTTTTCACCCGTTAGGATTAGTATGAAAAAGACGAAAACCCTAAAAATAGTGTTTAATCATTTGTAGATAAAACCCTAACTATCTAAAGATCGAAGGAGAGAATTAGGATTGAAATTTGAAAGCTTTCTAGGCACTCAGAAGAAAAACGAAATCTGAAAATAAGAAAGTAGTTTGGCGAGACAGTGTAGCCAATTTGGTTGCACCCAAACGTAGCAAGGTAGGCAGAAATATGGCGATCACATTTGCAGCAATATGATGTCCTACAAGTGGTGATTATGACTTGATTCAAGGCTGATTTGATGGGCAGTAGAATAGGTGCTAGATTGCAGCAGTAGAGACTGAAAATAGACAATGAATTGTAGCAAGAGAGGCGGGAGGAATAGGTGATGTGCAGCAGCAGGAGGAGCGGGAGAAATAGGCAATGGATGGGCAGCAGGAGCTGGCTGAGAGATAGACGACGGACAGGAGGAGGGAAGCAGGAGAGGTAGGCAATGGATGGGCAGGCTGAGAGGTAGGCAATGCACAGCAGGAGAGGCTGATGTGCAAGGCTAGGGAGGAGTACGAGCTCAAGCTCTGAATGAATCCTAGAAGAAGGCCGGCCCTTAATTTATAGGAGAGATAGTGGAAAAAGCAAGGGCTAAAAATAGAAAAGAAGCTTGGGAGAGAAGCAAAATAAATTAGCTTGAGGAAGAAGCTAGGTGCCTAGGTGGCTTGAGGGGGAAGCAGAGCACTTTTAATAATTTAATAAATTTAATTTTATTCTAAACCACTCTACCCATGCACAACATTAATTAATCTAAGGCCTAGGACCCTAACTATTCCTACAACTTGACTCATACCTAGCCATAGAGAACTCCGAATTTCCTCAAACTGAAACCATTCTTTAAATTTTGGAGAGCTCTAAGATCTAGCACTCAAGACTTTGGTTTTGAAGATCGCTTCCACCTCATAAACGTTATGTGATCTTGATCGGTCCCTATTAAACTAATCATCACAACCTGACACACCAAGGCTCACCCCCAAGGCCATTGAAGGTGTTAGGAGACAAGCTGTCGGGTATGGAAAACCCTTGTGGATATGCGAAGCATCATCAGTCTCGTACGGCATGTTGATAAATCGATATGAGGTGGAGGGTGATCTGGTAGGATAGCCATTCGACTCCTAACTTCACGTAGGTGAACTCCACCCCATGCACTCAATATCAGGCAGCAGATGTGTATGGTAGGGTGGTGTTGCATATTTGGGCGCAGTCAATGACCAACGCCAACAGACCAACAACAAGCCTTCTATAATGCCAATTAGTCCTTCGACTTGCTACGCCTATCCTTTCCTCCACTCTTTTTATCCCCTTCCTCTAATCAGCCCCTACCTGAGATTATCAAGAAAAGAGCTGCACTAACATAACGAAGCCCCGCTATTATATTATCTATTCTTCCTCCGACCTACTGCTGCGAACGCCATTGACGGACCAGGCCACCATCATGATCTCCAAGCTGAAATACACTTTGCCTAACGAGTCACGAGCTCGTGCATTGAAACTTGCAAGCACGAAACACGTTGCAAGGCCGGGATGTATATGACGGTGGTTGTACCTTACATATGCAGTTGTTAGAACTGAAAGACGTGTCATTGTATGCTAAATGTGGAGTTACAAATGCCAAAGAGCAGCCACTTCTTGTTGGAGCTATGATGCCTAGAGGGGTTATGAAAAAGGCTGAAGTCCATAAAATATACACCCAACATCTGACGAGAATGCACTTTTGCCAAGCCATGCTATGCGTCTCCCTAGTACACAGCCAAATCATGCTGGTAATGCAGCCAAGCCATGCTACGGGTCTCCCTAGTACAGAGCCAAATCATGCTTCAAAGCCATTGAACATGCCTCCATATGCAGGACCAAAATCCAATTATTTTCAGGGGCAATTACAGCTGCAAATACAAAAGGGTTTTGTGGGGATAGCTGCTTAAATAAAAACAGCAGCCCACATGATGGAAACAAATACGGACAGCAAGGGAAAAAGGATGATGCCCTGGCAGTTCAGCATACTATTAGAAGAAATACCTATATGCAGGGTGATGGAACAAGCTTACATAACAGGCCTGAAGGGTGAAAAGATAGATGATGAGCCAAGCAATGATGAGCAAATAGGTGATAGAAATCAAGATGGAGATTTTTTCCTTTTTTTAAATCAAGATGGATATGTTGAGCAGTAAGCTTAGGATTTGGGTGTGCTGTAAAAACACTTGATACTTTTAGGCCTGCAAACTTTGAGGACAAAATTTTCAAGAAAGAGGTGCCTATTGAGCAGTAAGGTAGGATTTAGATGTGCTGTAATTACACTTGATACTTTTAGGCCTGCAAACTTTGAGGACAAAATTTTCAAGGAGGTACCTATTGAGCATTGTATGGTCTCCATAGAAAAAGAAAATACAGAAGACCACGCAGATGAGAGCAAATGATGCCAAAGTAAACTTACACACAATGAGGAGCAGCTTGTGCATGAAGAACAAGATACACATGGCAGTTTTAATCCTGAAGCTACATCACAACTCATACAGGAGCATGACACTGGGGAGTATGGAAGCCCCGAGATTCAGCTGTTATGATTGCAGTCCTAATGCGGTGTTTTACAGCCTGGATTGGCTGTACTTGATGGCAGAGCAGCAGGTTTCTGCTGTGTGCTGGAAGATAAAGCTTAGGAGTGTCGAAAAATCCATGGTGGGAAAAGCTAGCAAGCCTTGCACTTGTATGGCTGATTTGTCTTGCATAGAGTACACACGCCTATGAATTTTGAAGATCACCTCAGGAGTAAAAACATATGACCTTTTTGGCGGAGTGATCAATCAACACCGGACTGTAGTCAATGACAGACTGTAGGAGATTTGAGCGGTACAGGTGCTTATGGGATCTAGGATGATTCGGATAGTACAGGCAAAGTTTACCATAACACCTCTCTAGGATGATGCCATTTTCAGACAGTGACATTCCTCCACAGAGTTTGGGCCTTATTCCACTGGAGACTACCGAGGCTGGCACTAGAGTCATCCAAACGGCTAGTAGAGAGCGGGGTCGGTATAGTATGGTATGCACGTGTATCCACATGGCTTGCCAATCACGGTATTCAGATGGACCGGCTTTCCCCATTTCAGTACAGCATCAATGCACCACCTGAGTTGATCCCACGAGATGAGATTAACCATATACCTACATGAGTTCAGGAACATGCATCCTCTAAAAGCACAACATAGTGCAGTTTCAATCTCATTATAGTCACTCATAAGGTTGAAAGCCATAAAATCCATCACGCATATCAGGGACTAGCATCCCCACTGACGTCATCAGCCCCCAACAGTGGGTTAGATCATACGGTTAGATCTCCTCCAACTCCATACGTCTCAGTCTTCTTCCTTGGTTTCCTGTGTCACAGTACGTCCATCAGTGGATCTTCCTTTTGGCCTTGTGAGTTGCCTAAGTCACTTATGATGCTGACCCATTGAGGGGCTCTCTCTCTCTCTCTCTCTCTCTCTCTCTCTCATATTCTGTAGCGACACTGCATAACGGCTACTGCTTGACGATTCTGACCTTTGTACTGAAGTAATATTAAATACCTACCCATGAGACCGCAGAACCGCTTGAAAGTCCTTGGTATTCGAATGTGGGGATTTACTTGAATAAGAACCTTCTTGTCAGTCATGACATAGAGTCCCTTCAGCCGCCCTGCCTTATTCAAAGGGCTGTCAAGGATTGCAAGAAGAGCCTGTAAAAAGCCAACTCAGTAGCTTGAGTCGACAACACTGCATAGTAGAAAGGACCTGGACGCGGTGATTCAGTAGCTACAAAAACCTCAGTGTGGCAGAGGGATATGAACACACCTGATGCACTATGTCAGGACGAGAAAGGGCTGGGTCACGATTATGCTTTCTTAAGAAATTGGCGTGATCATCGCAATTAAGCAGCTGGTAATTCTGAGCACACAAAAAGCATAAATCTGAGCACTCTGTCGACCACTAATCCATATAACTTGAGGATCAGCATTGCAGGGAAATGCCACAGGAACATTTAATTAGAAGAATTTCCCGGTCGTGTTGTAAAGAGAGAGAGGAGCACCTTGCCCACTTTGGCGACCTCCAAAGATGCTTTTTCCAGCACGAACAAAACTCCGCCTTCACCATCATCAGGAGCAGCAGCGAGAGGTTGTGCATTGCCCTCCTCCATGGATGAAACAGCTACAAGGAACGGCCAAACCCTAAAGCTTGGTGGGCTGCAGTGCACAAATCAAATGGGTTCTCTATGATATCATTGTCCAAATCTCCTTCAAATGGGTTCTCTATGATATTGTCCAAATCTCCTTTGAAACTTTGTAAGGATTGTAAAGAGACTAGACTCACTCACTTTCAAATTTTGCTAAGGAGTGAATAATACAATCTTCTTTTTTCCTCGCCAATAAAAAAAGGAGTGAATGACCTTCATACAACTGAGATTGATTCAGCTGAAAATGAATATAAAAATGCTAGTGTACTCAAACAAGCGAGTATAGGTACTCGTGAGCATTGCCTTATGTTCTGCAAAATGCAAATGAATTGTGAAGATGAATGGATGATTACTTTGTAGCACTTGCGATGGAAGCCTGTAGGACCATTGGAAAGTTTGAGAGTGCTACAATGCAACAGCTTGCAAATGTAAACTAATCTGCAAACCGTGTGTGTGTGTGTGTGTGTGTGTGGGTGTTTGTGTGTGTGTGTGTGTGTGTGTGTGTGTGTGTGTGTGTGTGTGTGTGTGTATGTGTGTGTGCACATACATGTGTGACTGTCTTCATTATTTTGAATGTTTAAGCGTTTATGGAGCATTGGAGTGTATCCATAAAGGAGGATAATATTGATGAGTTGATTGGGGGCGGGGGGCGGGGGCGCGGGGGGGGAGAGAGAGATAGAAAGAAATAAAGAAAGAAAGAAAGAAATTTTATTAAAGGTCCACGGAAGGCCATAGAGAGAGAGAGAGAGTTGATTGGGGGAAGTGGAGAGAGGAGAGAGAGAGAGAGACTAGAATATAAAGTAGTTAACCAAGGCATTGAGGTGTCCAAAAACTATTGGGAGGACACTTTTTTGCAAAACTCTCGATAGAGCACTGCCCTTGCAAGGCAGTGCTAACAAAGAGTTTAGGGGTACAATCTCCCCCCCCCCTAGTTGAGTGGCTCATGCTTCCTCATCTAGAGTATTTATAATATTTTATAAAAGCACAAGGAGCCAAAATTATCCCTCTCTTCCAAAATAAGGGATTTGCTTTACATAGCCTCTTTGGGCCCAAAATTGATTTATGTACTCTTTAAAATATATTGCTCAAACTTGCAATATTAAAGAAACACAAAAATGGCCCATGGCCATAAAAGATGCACTATGCGACACCTCGAACGGTATCCTTGCACTAACTCCAATCCTTGTTGTGAGTTCCATCACCTGTACTCAAGCCGCCAATTACATTAGTAATTAACAATCGATTGAACGAATCACCGAATCAACCGTTCCCAACATAACCATGCCCAAAGTACAATATTCTAGCAGAACACCAATAATACTAGAGACATTAGTATTAACATGGAATCGCCCATGATACTGGCCGTCTAGCATGGCAAAACGCAAGCTAGTTAGATGTCCCAACTAACCACACAAAGCATACACTAGGACCCCCGCCGCGTCCAGTGCGCTCCTATGGAATACTTTGCCATAGTCACACTTGATTAAAATAATAAAGCAAGATATAATTTTTTGTAACATCCCTCTTGCTTGGATTGCAACTAGCATCAAAGAGAATCAAAAATTTCAAAAAACAACACTGTGGGCATAAAAGAAGAAAGTGACAAAGTACTAAATGAACTCTTGGGAGACATCACAAAGCCAACTCTCTCCTTTTAATGTCTTCAAGTGGGAAAGAAAGGAGACATCATCTAATAGTCAACTTCAGGCCAACACAAAGTTGCAGGTGCTAAAACACAAACAACAATTAAAAAGCAATGCAATTTGGATCAATCAAGATCTGACACACCAGCCTTAAAGGCAGTTCCGGTTAGATTCTTTAGTGTACTTATCCCATTGACCTAGTAGGCAGTCTCAGGAAGAGATTCATTTAGAGGGGGTTGGAGGTAGCAAGGGAGCTCAAAGTCTAGGCCCGAGCAGTCAAGAAGAATGCTTGCAATGCAAAAATTTAAAGGAGTAAATATCACATGAAGACATCTACACATTGTTTGGTGCCCAATTGGGGTTGCGTGTTTGATTATAGGAACTGATGAGATCTGGAAAAGTTTGAAAGAGCTGCTTAGGCATCCACTGAGCATCATCTGTTGGATTGTTCTTAAATTTGAGCAAATATTTGGTATAGACATTTCCTTTTCGGTCGAGGTTTGTTGATGATCAATAATGCATTCAGGTTCTAGTATTTTTTCTTCATCAACAATAAATGGGGCTTCTCCATAAATATGATGTACAAGTAGAGGTCCCTTGAAGGGCTTTAAGAGGTTGATATGAAAAGCATTTATGTATTTTCCAATTATCAGGTAATTCAAGTCTATAAGCTAGATCATTGATTTTCTAAATCACCTTGAAAGGTCCATAAAAACGTGGGGATAATTTGATTACTAGCCATTTCTCAACACTCTTCAATCTTCTTTTCTCAATCCGTAGAAGTACGTAATCACCTTCTTTAAAAAGCATGCATTTTCGTTTCTTATTAACGTGTTTTGTGTACTCTTGAGCAACTGCAATGACTTCTCAAACCTCTTTGAGAATATTTTGATAGCCATGGGTTATGAAATAATGCAATCCAAAAATTACTGCAAAACTTTGAATCTCGATCAGACACTATAATCTTTGGCAAGCCATGATTGACAAAGATGTGCTTGATGAATATATGTGTAGCTTACTAAGCTGTTAAAGTCTTCTTGCATGGGATGAAATAGGCTTGCTTACTAAAGCGATCCACTATCGTCCATATCATATCATTTTGATTCGTTGTAGTAGGAAAACCTGTCATAAAATCCATGGATATTTGTTCCCAGAGTTGCGTAGGAATAGGCAAAGGCATTAGCAATCCAGGAGTCTTTTCTTTGTAACTCTTGATCTTCTGACAACTGATGCATTTGGCTACAAACTTAGCCACATCTTTTCTTATAGTAGGCTAGTGCAATTCTCTTGCTATCACTTGTAAAGTGGCAATCACTTCCCTATGTCCCATATATGGTGGTTGGTGCATTTCTTCCATTACAATTTATCTAAAGGGTCGAGTGATGCATAATTTCTTTTGATAAAAGAGGTATCCATCATTGCATGAATAGTCCAAAATAGGATTCCAATTATTATTCTCTAATTTATTCCATATATAAAAAAAGTCTGGATTCTCTTAATAACAATTCTTCATACCTTCGAAAGGATGGGTCTCTATAGTCGTGATGTGATTAATACTTGGCAATCTGCTAAGAGCATTAGCAACTACATTCTCTTTTCTAGGCTGATATTGAATCATGGGTTGAAAACTCTATATAAATGATGCCCACTTGATATGCCTATCAGATATTAGTGGCTGAGTCAACAAATTCTTGATACTTTGTTGATCAGTTTTGACTCGGTTTTGATAAGAAACTTAGCTCCCATCAAATAATGTTTCCACATTCGTAAAGCATGTACCACAACGGTTAATTCTTTATCATATGTAGTATATTTGCATTCCACTGGTTTTAGTTTTCGGCTCTCATATGCTATAGGATGTCCATCTTGCATAAGCATGGATCCAATTCCATCGGTTACAACTACAAAGAATGGTCTAGAGAAATCGGGTAGTTGCAATAGAGGAGCTTGCGTGAGAGCTTCTTTCAAAGCTGCAAAGGATTTATCTTGATGCTCGGTCCATAAGAAATTCTTAGCTATTCTAAGAAGGTCTGTCAATGAATGTGCAATGAATGCAAAATTCTTGACAAACTTCCTATAAAAGCTACACAATCCCAAGAATGATCTTAATTCATGTATGTCACGGGGTTTAGGCCATGTGACTATACATTCAATCTTCTTTGGATCTACTCGAATCCCATCGACGGCAGCAAATACTATATGACCCAAATACTCTATTTGATCTTGGAAGAAACTACTCTGTTCAGAATGTACAATTGATTTTCTTTCAAAAGTGAAAAGACTAACTTTAGATGTTCCTTATGCTCCTCAATGTCTCTGCTATATAGTAGAATATCATCGAAGAATACTACCACACAATCTTGGTGTTTACGAAAGATTCAATTCATCATTCTACTAAAAGTAGCTGGAGCATTAGTTAGCCCAAAAGGAAAAACTAGGAATTCATAGTGTCCCATTCGAGTTCTAAAGGCAATATTGTATATATCCTCTTTTACCATACGGACTTGATGATATCCGAATTTAAGATCAATCTTACTGAAGACCTTGGCCCCTTTCAATTTGTCTAAAAGATCATCAATCCTAGGGATTGGGTATTTGTTCTTCACTGTGATTTTGTTTAGTGCACGATACACATTCGATAGGTCCCATTCTGCTTTTTGACTAAGAAAATAGGTGCTCCATAAGGAGAACTACTGGGTCTTATCAATCCTCTCTCTATTAGTTCCTCCACTTGCTTTTGAATTTCCTTTTGTTCTAGCTGGTTGACTCTATAAGGAGCCTTGCAAGCTAGAGTGTTACCCGGTAGGATTTCTATCCTATGATATTCAGGTCAAGAACATGGTAATCCGGTGGTAAATCCTCTAAGAACAATCAAAAAATTGAGAAAGAAACTTTTGGTGTGTAGGCTTAGTGTTCAGCTGAGTAGCCATTACCGTATTCACGAAAATCAAGTATGTTTCCTCATGTTTTCTAATTGCTCTCTTGGCTTTTGTATGGTTGAGTAAAGGAATCATTTCCATTTTGATAGAAACATATTTCTTGTTTGTCCTTCTCAATCCACATCTAATGTGAGTCAGAATCTATATTAGGGTTATACTGATGTCTCCATGGCATTCCTAAGATAGTATCAACTCCTTGTAGGGGTGCCACTAGAAAGTCTCATGTATCTTTGTAAGGTTTGATTGAAATTTCTAGATTATTGACTTCTCTAGTGCAGTTATACTTCGTCTTAGTGAAAGCATCTTTAACTTTAAAGTGAGATGAGTATGACTCTAGGTTTAGCTTTGCTAAAGCTCTTTCTGAAATGAAATCATGTGTACTACCATCGTCATGTAGAATAACACCCTCTTTACCATTAATGAAACCTTTCATTTTAGAAGAGCATGGCAATTATACTTACCTCCACCTTTGGAGTGGCTTAGCGTCGTGTCTCCCTCTTGCTTGTGGCTGCTTTGTTCTCGATCATATGCACTTTTGCCGTTGGATTCTTTTTTCTTTTTGGACATTTAGTTGCTATATGCCCCACCTTGTTGCACTTGAAGCTCTTTATTTCTTTCTTCTGAAAATTTCCACCATTCGGCTTTAGAGAAGAATCTGTCTTCTATGGAACAAACCAGATTTAAATTTGAAGAAAGGCTTTTTATCAAACCTCCTCCTCTTATGGAAGGGTACAAGATCTTCCCTTCTTTTGGGATTCCATTCTTCCTCTCACAATTCATTGCAAGAGAAATCATAGAGTTCAGTGAGAATGAGGATGGAACATGTTAATCTCAGCTCTCAATTTAGATTTTAGACCTACCACATACTTTCTTCGTTGATCTTGCTCACTCACTTTCTCTAAGGGTTGTAAATGGATCAACATTTGCCAAAACCTACCAGTGTATGTGGAGATCATTTCTTTATCGAATTGCCTAAAAGTATCCCACTGTTGTCTGGATTTTGCTTTGAAGTGTGAGGGAAGGAAATCTCTCTTCATAAGCCTTTTAATAGACTTCCAGGATTTTTGTTGTCTTTTACTATGCTTAGTGATGTTCCTCCAAAGTGCAAGACTCTCAACTAAATGATTTGCAGCACTTTTAGTTTTATCTTTTTCAAAAAATCTCTCTCATGAAAAATAATCATCTAACTGACTGATCCAAGAGAATACAATGCGTGCATCTTTCTTTCCATCAAAATTTTGAAATAAGAAAGCTTTTTTACTTATCTTACTCCCCTTTTTCAAACTTTGTGCTCTCAGTGTAGCTTTGACTGTCCTGATAATAGGATCATCTTCAAAATCATCGTCGGATGACTCAGCGTTAGATAAATGCCTCGTCCTTTTCTTACTATTGACTTTCTTTTCCAATCTCTCCCTATGCTCATGCTCATCTACCAATTGTGCGTGAAGTGCGTCTAACTACTCTTGGACCATGGGTGGTTGTCGGGTTGATCCCCCATGATAATGCAATAAATACAAATAAAGCGAAGCAGATGGAAATAAGAATACTAAGTGTATGAAAATTTAAACAGAAAAAAAGTGTAATTTGAGTGTATGGTAAGAAATTGATGGCAGATGATACTAACTGTATGAGATATAAAGCAAAGAAAATCACTTATCTCGCTCTTCGATCGGATGTAGAAAGGGCTAGAGTGGGAGATATGTGACCGATGATGTTGATTGAAGTCATCTCTATGCTTTGTTCGATGACTTTCTGGTTCCAAATCCCCTTGTTGATTCAAGCTTCCTCAAATTCAGCTGTGCTTTTTATCTTTGTCGGTCGATGAAGTGGCCTCGCACTTTGTGTGTTGCAGTTTGCTAAAATGTTGCCCTTTTGAGAATTCCCCTTAAAGGGACTTTTTGTGAACCTTTGGGTTCCCTTGAGAAACCTCTTTTTTTTTTTAATAAAAAATAAATATAGAGGCCTTTGAGCCTTATACCTTCAATTTTAGTCCAAAAAAATCTTTGACTTGGTAATGTGATGTCTTATGATGATCTCGCCCCTTCCAAAAGTACTGACAATTTGTGGTACAACAAATGGATGACGTAGCCAACAGGGAGTAATGATTTGTGGGATGATTGCTGCAAATTGTCTATGTGGTTGTGCAGACAAAAGAGCAGGGAACACAGGCCAAGAGAGTCCCATGGGCACTAGCGTGCAGAGCCTGTAGACGGGCGCGTGCGCTAGAATCAACTCTCAACAACATCTGCTAGGCACGGCGATCAATGAATTGAAGGCAAAATTAAAAATGGTTGTAGATAGTGTAGAGGCTTATGGGAGCCTAGAATCTAGAGTCCAGAGGTAGTGGACTATGCGCGACGCAGACGAGGGCTCTACAAGAAGTCAAGGATTGCGAACGCTGATGGGGGACTGAGCCGATGGCTGCTTAGAGCTGTAGAGACTATGTAGATGAGGCTAGGAGCACAACCAATGAGGTCTACTGAGGTGGCGGAAAACTTATGGGTGTGCAGATAGAGAAAGATAGCATGCGACAGATGAGCAGAGAGAGAAAAATTCAGAGGTACAATGCAGTAGGTAGTCCACAGGTATAGCACATGGGTTGAGACTCGAGTAGTACTCCCCAAGACTCTTCTCTCCAAAATGTCTTTTTCCAATTCCACACGAGGGAGCTTCTCACTTTCTTTTCTTCCTCCACGAGAGCGTAACCTAAGCTCTGATACCACTGAAACCAGAAAGGAGATCTTTCCACTACTTAATTCAATTGGAGAAGAAACAAAATCACACCATGAAAGCAACAAGAAGACTGGGTACAATCTCCCCCCCTAGATGAGTGGCTCATGCTTCCTCATCTAGAGTATTTATAATATTTCATAAAAGCACAAGGAACCAAAATTATCCCTCTTTTCCAAAATCAGGGATTTGCTTTACATAGCCTCTTTGGGCCCAAAAGTGATTTATGTCCTCTCTAAAATATATTGCTCAAACTTTCAATGTTAAAGAAATACAAAAATGTCCCACTGCCATAAAAGATGCACTGTGTGACACCTCGATCGGTACCTTCACACTAACTCCCATCCTTGATGTGAGTTCCATCACCTGTACTCAAGCCGCCAATTACATTAGTAATTAACAATCGATTGAACGAATCACCGAATCAACCGATCCCAACATAACCACGCTCAAAGTACAATAATCAAGCACAACACGAATAACACTAGTGACATCACTATTAACATGGGATCACCCACAATATTGACCATCTAGCATGGCAAAACACAAGCTAGTTAGGAGTCCCTGATTAAGGAATCTCTCTCCAACCTCATGGGGAGGTTTGATATGGTCAACCCATTTTCCAGGCAAACCAGATTGCTTGAAGAGTCACGGGGCCCTCCTCCAACATCTTTAGTAGCAAACAAGCTAGGTAACCGAATGCCCACCTCAACGATGAATCCTACAGGGCCCCACATTCAATTCTATGAGGGGGAGCCATCCTTCACTAGTTACCCTTTGAGCCGAGGGTACCTAGCTTTTGGCCATCGAGTCCTAAATTGCAAGGAAACAAGCAAATTGACTTTGGGGGGATTAAGCTTTCACACACAATGGCTCCTCGCCCCCCTCTATACCCAGCTTGGGTGGGAGCCCAAGAAGGCACTCTCTACCCTATGGCTGCACCCTGTAGGCCAATGCCTAACATGAATGTGCCCATACCTAGGCCCTCACTAGTGTAGCCAATATAGCCAAGCTTGCAACAAGTGCCAACTCCAAGGCCTATTGGTCCAGGGCTGGATAATGCAATGCCTACAAAACCCATGATCTTTTACAACCCACCCCTAGGGCCACCCAACTATGGCACCGCACCAGCCCCACTAGCAACTCCTCCTGCACCACAGATTGTACTTACAAATGAGGCTATGAGGATCCTAGTGCAAGCGCTAGGAAGGGGAGCCGTGTTGCCTGCTCTTGTGGTGGGGAGGGATACTGGTGCTTCTAGAGTAGGCCAATCATGATCTCTAAGCTCATCACTAAGTTTTTAGGAGAGGGAGATCTGATGTCCCATGCAGAGAGGTTAGAGAAAATTTATGAGACCTTTATGAACATAGACTATTTGGACAAGTTCAATGCATTTGGGATGATCCTTGATGGTAAAGCAAGCCAATGTATAGGGCCCTAAGTGTTGAAGAGAAAATCAATTGGTAAATGCTTAGAAAAGAATCCGTAGTGGGGTTTTCCCCCACTGGTCCTAGATGGAGCCCTATCAACTAATTGTCTGAGGTTAAGTAGAGGGACCACAAAACCAAGACTATATTGAAAGGATCAAACATTTGAATTGCCATTGTGAGTCATGAGAGGATGAGCAATGAAAGATTATTGACATGCTTCCTCATCAGGCTAAGGGATGCCAAGCTTCATTATCATCTCTTCACCCTAAACCCCAAGTCGTTTGAGTTGTGTGGCAAGCTACTGTGCCCTTATATGACAATATGAAGGAAAGGGACCAAACCGAAAAGTTGCAAGTAGCTTCATGCAATGTGTCTCACACAGGCAAATCCATTAGTATAGATGTAGCCAAGGAGGCAACTCCAATTGCCAACGGAGCAAACATAGATGAGGTGGCCACCAATCTCTGGAACTGAGTGGCCCAATAGCTCAAGGGGGATTGACAAGATAAGGACCAAACATAGATGAGCTGGCCACCAATCTCTAGAACAGAGTAGCCCAATAGCTGAAGGGGGGATTGACAAGATAAGGACCAAGCAATCCTCACCTATTCCCTAGAAGGGATGATGTGTGTGTGGGGGTTAAAGGCCACTGTACCTTAACACCAATTATGTACAATACTCAAACCAATATATATATGGATGAAATGGAAGATTAGGGTGTTCTGTACCCACCAAAACTTGTGTCTCTCAAGCTCCCTCTCACCCTCTCAGCTTCCATTGTGTCCTCACAACTGGTATCAGAGCTTGGCAATAGAGCTTGGCGGTAGCATGAGCAGCTCGGTGCAGCCTATAGCCCGGAGAGAGAGTGGTGCATCCCAAAGATCCTTGTTTAACAGGAGCAGCTACAAATTTGGAGCTGCTATAGCAATTGGAGAGAAAAGGGCAAAATCCTCTTGGGCATTTGTTTTACTGGGTTGCAAAGTTGAAGGCATAGGATATAAGCAAATCTTCTCAGACACACATATGTAGTGGCGCAAATATCCAGAGTTAGAGATAGAATTTTGACCTGAAGTCTTCAAGGAAGTTGTAGATCAGATTGAGAGCTACATTTTCACTGTTAACATATGTCATCCGAGTTTTCAATGAAAAGTTACAGCTCCTGCAAAAAGTGACAAAATTCATTTCCTGCGAGGATTTCGTGTTAGATCTCCATATCTAGGCCACCATTTGTAGGTTTGATAATCCCAGTGGATCCAGAGTGGGGTCCAAAACTTCTACTTGAGAAGCTGCTTCCGATTCCGTGAACTTTTGAAGTTGTGATGAATCTCTGTCTACTCCAATGTCTTCATTTCACCATTTTCTGTGTGAGTGGGATCTCAACGTTCGGGCCTCCATTTGCAAAGCTGTCTGTCCTGTTGGATCCAGGACTGCCTGAAACATATGTCTACAAAGCTGCTTGCCATTCCGTGAAGAATCGAGGGAGTTGTGATTCTCTATGTTTTTTCGTCATCTCTTTGAAGGAAATTTCTCAAAGTTTCCAAGACCTTCTCATTGATTGCCATGTGGCATTTTGGCTAAGGTTAAGTTTCCTAAGGTTCATTTTTGCAAGTAAGTGCAAGGGTTGACTGGCTCTTACTCCATCTTGGGATGAGATTTTGGAGTTGTGGCAGAGGAGAGATATTTGCAGATTGTTTTGCTAAGTTCAATTATGCAATGACGTCCATGTTTTGAGACATCCCAGGTTCTATTTTCACTAGCGATCATTGCCATAAGGCCATGATTTCTTGGATATACCTTATGTAGATCACTTTGGTTGCAGTCTGAGCCGTGTGTTCTCATTTGTGGTTGCATTGGGTTGCAGTGGATGCTTTATAGGCCATTTGGATGCATTTTGATCCTTGTTGGATGCACTGATAGGCCTGTATTGCCTTGTGGGATGCTTTATTGATGGATGTTTAGCATGCGGATGCTATTTTATGCTGAGGGACATCTTTGACATATTGTAGTGAATGCACAGGTTGTGCTATGATCTTTTGGATGAGACATTATTGATGCTTATGCCCATGGACGGTGTTTATGCTTGAGGCATTTGGCTCTTATTGGCATTATATTTGCCATTGTTTTGTCATTGTGGGTTGACATTTTCTTTTGGGCCAAATTTACTCATATGGATGCATAGTATATGCACATGAGTCTGATGCATTTTGATGCTTTGAGCCTTGAGTGTTGGTGACACTATCCTTCATTAAAGCAGACATATTGGGTGCACCTGGTATTTGGTGTGATTTCTCTTTTGCAGGTACTAGCATTCATGGAAAGAAAGCATTGCCATGTAAATGGGTCTACAAGATGGTCACAGGTGATGATGTGCCTAAGTACAAGGTCCGTTTGGTTGCTAAAGTGTTCAAGCAAGAGAAGGGTGTGGACTTTGATGAGATATTCTCTCCAGTTGTGAAGATGACCACACTTAGATGTGTACTTGGACTTGTGGCAATAGAGGATATGGAGCTTATGCAAATGGATGTCAAGACAACTTTCTTGCATGGGGATTTGCATGAGGAAATTTACATGATACAGCTGGAAGGCTTCGAAGAAAAGGGCAAAGAGAATTTGGTTTACAAGCTGAGAAAGAGTCTCTATGGCCTTAAGCAAGCGCCTAGAGAATGGTATCACAACTTTGATGCTTTCATTCGGTCCTAGGGTTTCAGAAGAAGTGAGATTGATCACTGCCTCTACACTAAAAGGGCTTAGGATAATAGCCTGATACTCCTGGCACTTTATATGATATGTTATTGGCTAGCAATAACACTTATGAGCTTGATGCATTGAAGACCAAGTTGTATGAGGCCTTTGACATGAAGGATTTGGGACCTACAGGTCATACTCTTGGTATGCGCATCACACATGACCGAAGTAGGAAACTCCTTTGGTTTTCATAGAAGGAGTACGTTACAAAAGTGTTGCATCATTTCAATATGGAGGGGGGGAAGGCAGTAAGTACTCCATTGCCTCCATATGTGAAATTGAGTCAGGGAGATAGTCCCTAATCAGATGAGGAGAGGGCCATGATGGCCATGGTTCCTTATGCGTTAGTGGTTGGGAGTCTTATGTATGCTAGGATAGCTACCGGACTGGACATTGCATTTGCAGTGGGAGTTGTTAGCTGGTATATGGCTAATCTAGGAAAGAGGCATTGGGAGGCAGTTAGGTGCATCATGAGGTAACCAAGGAGGTGTGTATCTGCTTTGGCAAAGGAGAGATGCGTGTATTTGGGTACACAGTTTCCGACTATGCAGGGCATGTGGGTAGCAGGAGATCCACTTCTGGTTATGTGTTCACCTTTGCAGGTGGTGTAGTGTCATGGATGTCTCGTGCACAGAAGTGCATTGCTTTGTCTACCACAAAGGTCGAGTATGTTGCAGCCACAGAGGGTTGCAAGGAGGCTATATGGCTTGATCGGCTAGTGAGAGATTTGGGGATTCATACAGGTGTACCGACATTGCATAGTGATTCCATGAGTGCTATTCTAGCTAGCACAGAATTCGGTCTTTCATGCAAAGACCAAACACATTGAGGTCAGGTACCATTTTATCAGGGAGGTACTTGAGGACAAGTGCATAGAGCTTGCCAAGGTTCATACAGATGATAACCCTGTAGATATGCTGACAAAGAGTCTACCTAGTAAATGGTTTGAGTATTGTCATATATTAATGGGCATTGGATAGTATGCTCATTGGTTGTTCTCCCTTAAAGGCACATTGGCCTTTAAGTGGGAGGCTGTGCAGGTTAAAGGCCACTGTACCTTAACCCCGATTATGTACAATACTCAAACCCATATATATATGGATGAAATAGAAGATTAGGGTGTTCTCCACCCACCAAAACTTGTGTTTCTCAAGCTCCCTCTCACCCTCTCAGCTTCCATTGTGTCCTCACAGTGTGGTGTGGTCTCTACATGGGCAACTACCCATCAAATGAGTGCCTCCACATTTGGACTAGTGGACCAACACTCTATTGTGCCCATTGTGCTAGGTGGGGAAATCATGAGACATCTCAGTGTCCATATCCCAAGCTCATTCCCTAGCTTATGACCCCTGACCTATCTACACCACCAAATCAGTTTAACCAAGGTCAACTAGCTATTCAAGGAGCCCCCTTGGTGAATTGAGGGTGACATAGGGCTCAAAACCTCTTATTGCCACCACTTATTTTAGGACCTCAACCTCCACCACCTCGGATGACCCCTATGAACCATGTGATTATTGAGGAGCCACCTAGTGAGTGGGAGGATCTAGACTATGCCTTTTGGTAACTGATCCCTTGCCATATGAGAGTCCCTTTTTCTAGTCTAGCTAGATAAGCCATTATATCATGTAGGACGAACAATAAATCCTAGTGTACCAAATGGCTCCCACCACACAACAAGCCTGGGACATGAATACCTTTACCCGCAAGCTGGCCATTCAATGCTATACCTTTCAAGGTCCACACTGAGCTAGTGAGTGTCCCTACAAGGTGACAAGAGCCAACCAATTGATAGCTAGCTATATGTGTCAAGGACCTCACTTCCTAAAGGATTGCCTCTATAAGGATGACCAATCCCTTCCCGCAACAACTGCCGCTAACACAAATGCTCCATTATGTTTTGGCTATGGAGTGGAACACCTTTATGAGGACTGTCCCATGAGAAGGACTCCTAAAATGGCCCGGAATCCTAAGACCAACATTAATTTGCTGAGTGTTGAGAGAGGACAAGTGTCGTCGGTGTCTCTGAATGTGATCACTAGGACCTTGGCCAAGGCTATGAGTAAGCACTCCAAAAGCAAGCCAAGAAAGATAAAGCAGCCATAGCTCAATTTAAAGACAAGGTCTGCATGGGTGCGGTTAAAGTAGGGTAGGGATCGAACAAAGTTATTATCTAGAGTGGGTCCGATGAGGACATCGCTAGTGTATCCACTTCCAGATATTCAAGACACACCTTGTCCGTACCAAATCCTACCAACACTTGGCCTAAGGAAAAGGGTTAAATGCAAGAGGTGTACCATTGCACAAGCAGTACTCAAACATGACAGGTCATAATGTATATCCTGACCCAATTTTTGAAAAGCATGCCTCACAGAGGCACAATAGCTGGTCCGTGCTTCTCAAGAGAAATTTGAGTAAGGGATCAAGACCAACAAGGGGATGGATACTATTCATCCAAACTACCAAGCCCTAAATAGATCCCCTTAAGCCTCTCCTACCCTCAAAAGGTGGATGAGGAAGGATTGAGTGGCACATTGGTGGGACAATCTCTCTTAAGGCATAAAATGTTTGAAGAGGACCCTATGTGGCATTAAGCTGTAGAAGAGGACCCTATGTCCTTTTATGGCTTTGAAGAACCATAATCAGAAGGTTGAGAGCCTATCACCCAACCTCATGATTCTTATCCACTGAAGTGAAAATGCCTATAGTAGCCCTATTAAGAGGGAACCCCATCCTTTGGAGAGATCTTTCTAATTGGATGGATGGATAGATAGTCATTCCTAAGGAATGGGAAACTGAGGTAGTTGAAGCCCCAGCAGAAGAGCCAAAATTGCTTAAGACACCATTCAATAAATAAGGCCAGTACTTCAAAAGCAATGACACTAATGTTGTACTTCCAATGACTTACCAAAACAAGAGTGCTACGGCAATCTTGGACGGAGGAGTGGGTGTTAGCATCGTCAACAAACAATGTTGGGTCAAGTGGGGAAGGCCTGAAATTGAAAGTACCAATCTAGTGGTCAAGCTAGTAGATGGAGACTAGTAGGGGTCTTGAGAGCATCTTGAGGGATATCTAGATCAAAACTTTTGGCCTCACCTACTGTGTTTGGTTCATCGTGATGGATTTCCATGGACAACTGGATGCATATGATGTCATTCTAGGAATACCCTTTATGCACATAGCAAGTCTAGTCCATGCTTGGTCCTCTAATAGAATATATCTATGCAATGATGAACAAATTGTGAGGGTCGACCTTCAGACCTAAAAGGCACACCCTATGATTGGTAATCTATTTGAGGCCAAGCCCAACACCACACAACATACCACCTCTATAAATGTGTTCCAAGCCTACAATAAGAGGGACATAGGAGAGGATCGGGATGGAAATTGGTATGCTCCATTGCCAAAAATCTAGTTGTCACAGAATCGGATGCATGACCTCGTGACCATAGATGCAATCAAAAAGACAAGGAAATGAATGGCAACGTATGAAGGTTCCCAAGGCTATAGTCCCCTTAAATATGATTAATATTTTGAGGGCACCTGAGGATTGAAAGGGGGTAAGAAAGGTCAAGATTGATCTCTATTGGTTGAGATACATCGGTGTTATTATAGCACAACACAAATTTTCTTCTAGCTAGGGAGCCAAGTTAGATAGAATTATGCCCCCCTAGGATCCCTAAAGGTAGAGCAAAGCCCTTTAAACATGGCTAAGGACCCATTAGAAACTAAAGCTTTGCAAGGAGATAAGGCCCCAAGGGCCAAAAACATAAAGACTTCTCTTAAAGAGAAGCAACTTGTCCCAAAATCCTTGGTGGAGCATGACAAAGAGGAAGAGATCGATAGGTCCCCAAGCATTTCAAGGCCTACATGGTCCAAGACCGTAAAATACTTCTCGAGCAAGCAAAAAGGACTATTGAGGAGGGGAACCAATATGGTTATGATGGTATGTCTAAGGTCAAGGAAGATCATGGGTGCACTTTTGCAGGTTCTACATCTGCTACAGCATCTATTAAAATGTTGACCTTAGAGTTGAGAAACTCTATTTGTGGGGTGTGTACAATTTCAAGTTCATCCATTAGGATATCCTGCTGTCGTGACTTCTTCAGTTTGGCTTGCATATTCTCCATTTCTTGGACCATGGAAATTTGAGTTGCTCCTCAAGTTTATGAAGGCCGTAAAGCTGTACTACTCCAAATAGATGCTAGTGCTTGAACCATGCAATTTAACACCGATGAGCTGATAATGTCATTTGTTCACAACTCCAAGGTGCAACTCTATGCCCTCTTTACGGGTGACTTGAGTTGGATTGGTAACCAGAAGCCAATGTTTTGCCTCAACTTTACTTATTCTGTGTTGTCATGATTACAAACCACACTAACAAGAGTTTATTCGACATTGGGGGCCAAATGAAGGGTTTTCAATGATGAGACTTGGAAGTTGTTTTGTGCCTCCTCGGAGTTTTGGTGCTATTGCATGTAGAGACAAGGGAGGCTGATGAAGTGTAGGGGATGTGGAAGGATAAGATTTTTCTACTACAACCAATGTGGCCGAGAACCTGGTGTCAGTGGCCAAGGATAGAGTGAGCTGATGTCAATTGGCTCTCACTCTACATGTAGAAGCCAATCTTTCAGCCATTAATTTGCTATGGGGTGAACAATGGATCTACAATGCCCAATTCCTTGAACTTTTAAAGTGAGCCAACATCAATTGACTCTCACTCTGGGTGTAGAAGCCAATCTTTCAAGCACAAATTTGCTGCAAGTGAACTTTTGGTCTATGGTGGCCAAGATAGAGTGAGTTGATGTCAATTGTCTCTGGCTCTGGGTCTAGAAGCCAATCTTTGAACCACTTATTTGCTGTGGGGTCAACATCCGATCTACAAATCCCAATTCCTTAAGTGAAATCAATATGCTTTAAGTTGGGAGGTAGTCTTCTTCCATTTGTTGATGGGATTTCTACAGATGATGTCACATATTTGCGGCCTCTATCACTACAAATCCCATATTTTTCATGAGTGCTTAGCACTTTCCCTTTGGCATTGTGCTTTATCATTCATTGTTAGATCAAAAGTGTAGTAGGCTCAGTCATATATGGAAACCTTTGTGGATAAATAGGCCAAGGGCTTTGCTTGGTATAGATGTTGATTTGTATGCAAAGGATATGAGCTGGACCCAATAGCTTGGGCTAGGGGTAATTGCAAAGTACTATAAGTTATGGAAAAATGGAGATTGCCAGGCACATCATGCAATATGCACTATAATCATGTGTTGATAACATTGGCATTACCTCCTAGGCCAAAGGAAGGGGCTCTACAAATGGTAGTCATGCCAAGCATACCTATACAACTATTTTAATAAGACATGGGGGAGATGTTTGGGCATCTATTCCCAACCAGTCAACCAAGGAAGAAGATCCATCAATATTAAAAGCCCTAGGGCATCATTTTCTCTTTTGAGTCAGTGGTCTATCATTGTCATTTTTGCTAAAGGGTTTGGCACATGAGGCTTGGTGAGATGTTGTGAGGCGGCTGAGGGCCAGCTTGCCTAGAAGCTTGTCCTTGTTGTTATCTAGACCTTTGAGCCAAGTGAGCTTACTAACATGCTCCTAGGGTGCATTTATTTTCTACAATAATGCTTGGATTTGATGTAGGGTGGCTATTGTCTCTTAAAGCGATGCATTCTCATGTAGCACAACTATTCTAACTAGGTGGTGAGAGCAGTAGAACAAGATAGCCAACTTTAACTTTTGCTGATTTTACACAATGATCCACTGCTACATCTCTCTTATGGTTTGTAAATAGTGTTAGGTCACTTGGAGTTGTTTTGTCAAGGATGCATGCTCATCTCGTAGCTTGGTGTGGGTTGCTTGGAGACATCATAGTCTGACTGTAGCTTCTTATACTTTATGCTGCTCAACATCAAGCTTGCCTTCATGATAGTCGACAAGCTGCCACTTGTATGACCTCTTCATTGTTGTATTACATGTCACTTAGGCTTGGTAGGAGTGTGGGGCTCATCTATAGAGTCCATGGGTATCATTTCTTTGGTTGGAGAAGGAGGGATAAAGCTTTCTTTAGCAAGAGGAGTGAACACAGATTGAGGTTATGGGCTAGCTGGAGTCTCTAGAGGAGGTAGGGGGCATAAATTTGATGGAGGAATAGATGTTGATGATTGGGATTAAAATTTTTAATTTTATGTGGGTGAGAGGGAGAAGACACTGATGAATGGGATTAAGAAGTTGATTCTATGGGCTTAGAGGAGGCTTGTCTAGTGTGGAAGTAGGTTAAGGCTTAGGGATAGGTGAGGTTCAGTCAAAGAACTCAATTGGTCCTCCAAGGCTAAAACTGAGGACCCCAAGTTGGTCCTCTAGAGCAAGAAATGAAGATATAGGTTAATATTCCAAACCCAAAGGTCCTAGCTAGGGTAACTCTCTAGACATCAGTCTATGGTGAATCATACACAAATGCGGGCCAAGCTTGCAATGTGCCTAGCGCTTGTTGTTGATTGCCTAGAGCGGTTGATCATAAATATATTGAAATCTAGTAAGACAATCAATCAAAACTTAATCTGCATATGCTAATAATGCCTTTGCAATACATGCTTACAAAACATTACCTACACTCTTTTAATATGCTGAGGAATCATTACCCACACTATTTTTAAATCTGAGATATTTTGACAAAAATCGGTCGGATCTCAAGATCTAAGGTTTTGTTAATGAGGTATCCTTGGGACATTGTATAGCTCTTCTCCTCAAAGAATCAGTTGTAATGCATGTTGCTTAGCATTGGTGTTGTCTTCGGGCTATCTAGAGGTATTGGCAATAGCTAGAACACTTGATAGAGTAAGGATTCTTTGAGTCAGACATGATGATCCCAATGAGATTATTGTGGTCCGTGGTGGTATAGGACTCAAGGAGATTTTCTAAAATCATGGGGCCACAAGTTCCTACATAATGCAGCTTCACAAATAAACACATTTGTTCTATTGTTAATGTCAATCGAGTGTAGCACAAAGATCTTTGGAGTAGCCTTCATTGCTTGATGAGACGACCGTTAGGCTCAAGGGAGGAGGAATCCATGACAATAGTGCAAATGAAGGCAATGAAAATGATGAAAAAACTTTGAAGGTGAAGATAGGGGAATAGGGGACATAAGAGGCTAGAGAATACACTGAAAATTGTGAAATAATGTAGTCTAAAATGCCCTTTTAGTCCTCATGTATCAATGGGCAGTTTTTAAAAAATGCACCATTAGAGTGATTGTTGCATGTGATGCGTTGACTAGAGGGACCTCCATGTCCACAAAATGATGATTTCCAGTTAAGGCTTGGCTCGGAGCTCTTTTAACATGTGGAAAACTCTCGATTTGACCACTATAACCAAGCAACTAGATGCTCGGTATGGATTTACTTGGCTCCTGTTAAAGAGATTGGGTATCACTTAGCCTTATGAATCTATGAGCTATATTGTACCAATGCTAAAGACCTCAATGAACTTGTAGGGCCCATTTCATTTGTGTTTGAGATAGGTGTTGAGTGGTCCTATCTTTGCATTATACAAGTCAAGCACACCATCCTTAAGATTCTTCCCCACAATATGCCGGTCATGTTAAGATTTCCTTCTTCTTTAGATCACTTCCTGTGACCAAGATTCTTGGATACAAAGCTCAAAAAGTTGTTGTTGCAATTGCCTCTTGATTTCCTTATGTTCTCCAAGTTGATGTTTGTCTACTACTCAAAGACTCAACACCAAAAATTCCAAAGGAGCCATTGTCTCTAATTCAAAATCCACTTTGAAAGGAGTTATGTTCATGATGACCTTATATTTTTTCTTATATGCCTAAATTGTAGCATATAGCTTAGTGTCCCAATCTCTCTAGTACGTTCTCATTGTCTTAGTGAGTATTGACGTGAGATTTTATCTTGGCCTTGTGTCGAAGGTAGTAACTCATTGTAGCCCATTGTTAGAGATTGAAAAACTTTATTCATGAAGTGTGTCCTTTGATCACTAACAAAATCAATTGGACAACCATACCTGCAACCTGGGGCACCAACTCAATATGTATTATGTTACTAGCCTTGTCTAAAATCTAGGATATGGGGGGCAAGGTCCATATATAATATGCATGGATTTCCTACAAAAGTTTTAGATATGCAAGGAAAAAATATGAAAATCTCTAGTCCTCCCTTCCACAAAGCATAAGGTTTATACTTCAAAACATATGAAAGATTTTAAGATTTTTACATATTTTTTATAACATGTGAGGCCCAAGGGGGGGTCTTTTGGATGAGGGGCATTACACTAAACTCCTTCCAAAATCATGTGACTTTTCATGGGTTACACTAAATATTAAAACTAAACTCCTTCCAAAATCATGTAGCTTTTTCATGTGTTACCCAAATTTCAAGATGTAAAGACATATTTGAAACTCTTTTAGTGTAGAACACAGTCATGTTAATTTGACTAACTTTTACTCATGGAACATTTTTAAATTCATCTCATACTAAACATTTTTATAGATATTCTTTCTAAATGGAGTTGGCACCCCAGGACCTGCAAATGATATTCTCAAATACAAACTTGGTTATACTGTGGGCCAAGTTATCCCATAGGGCCTTTTGTCTCTAGAATGATTCTTGTAGTAGCACATCCACTGCAGTCTACTGATTGATGTTTTAGCCTTGTTTTGGCTCAACCAAAGCTCAATTGTTCTTAGTCACCCATGGGAAGCATTATAGAGATCTGTAGCCCTTCTTAGTAGCTTGGATGATTGCATACTAGCTCTCACAACTCATGGTGTTTGTCTTTATGAGCAATTGAGCTCATTCCAAGTACCATTTGAATTGCTATCGGCAGCGAGCAGGGTCTTGAACTTTGTTGACAAAGAAATAGTTCTTGGCCATTTCTAGAGGTCCAAATTCCTTCTGCATGTCGACTTTCACATTCTTGTCATAAGTGTCCTCTTCCTGTGTGAGGGGAAGGTTGAACACATGCGAGATGACAGTAGGCGTTGCCATTAGAGTAGGCCGATCGTTCCTTTAGTCTTCTAGAAGTGCTCATATAGCTTCATAGCATCAGGCTAAGACTTCCATGTGTTCCAGGGTAAATTTGCATAATCCAAAAGATCAACTTTTTGCAGGTACTTGCTATGCTGTATGGGGTTGAGTGACACTTGAAATGCCTTGAAACTCATTTGGATCATCTTCTTTTTCACTGGACGCATGATCTATTCATCATCCGACTCTTCTTTGTTTGGAAGAGGTGTGGCAATCGATTCGAAATCTGTAACTTCCTTCTTCCTTGAGCTTTTGTGAATCAGTGTTTGGCCTTTCTTCTTTGCCATTGTGTCCTTGTGTATAGCTGTGTTGCTTAGCAATGTCAATTGCAAGCTTACTACTATGTTTGTGGATGCATGGGCGAGAGCGAGTGAGCGTTTCGGGGCCATTAATATGGAGAAGGAATCTTTGGAGCTCGAGTAGGCTATCAATGAGGACTACAGATCACAGAGTGTGAACTGGGCTGAAGTGTGCATTTTGCTTGTAGTGTCGATGGTTGGCACTTGTGAAGGTTGCATGCATCCAATGAGGTTTGATGAAAGTGGATGATCACTATGGGTGATGAGTCGGGATCTAATAGAATGTTTGATGTTTGCACTCGGAATGTGTGAGAGAGCTTGTTGATGGTGACTTCGATGTGATCTTGTATGTCCATAGCTTTTGGCCTGATGATGGATGTTCTTTGGTGCTCGTGGTTGGAGCTGTGGGAGGTAATCGGATGTATGTATGGCGGGGTGCAGTCGGATACACCGTTGGGTCTTCAGCTATCTTTATTGGTTGAATTGGTGTCATATGTGCCATTGGGCTCTCAATAGTGTTGTTGTCGTGGGTTGGACCGGTGTTGAAAAGCCTTTTTCTTTTTGTGCCTTGTGGAGTTGGCAGACCGGTTTTGGGTGGAGTAGAGTTGGATTACGTATTTTTTATTGTACCTGTTGGTGGAATATGTTTTCGATGATTGTGTGCCATCTCCTTGTCATCACTTGGCACCGTATTGTGATTGGATTGTGAGCGGTTGGGCTTCTGACTCTTCTTTCGTGTAGAGTAGGTGGTACCTTTGTCCAAATGAATGTGCATGGTCGCAGATAGCTTTCCATCTTGCTTTTTGACTCCGCCTACCAACCCAACATTTTGCATGTGCCGATTTTGTTGGATTGATTGTCATGGCGCTGCTCCATGTTGTGTCTGTGAGGCCATGCTTCTACTTGTCTTTGATGGGTTTTGGGGGTGTCGGCATTGTTGGCAAAGTTTAGCATCTGCATTCTAAGATTGTAGTGGGCAATGATTGAACCTAAAACTGTTTGAAGTTTGTTGATAGCATTTCCATAGGTGTTCTATAAGAGATTTACTCCACCCTCCAATTCAAAAAGTTGGGTTGACTACTTCTCCTAATTTTCAAGAGATTTAGCAAGCTCCTATATAATGGCATTGTAGTCTATAAGTAGGGCTACTATCCCGTGCATGTCATGCCAACGGTTGGACGTTTCATCTTTCCCTTTTCCCGGTCTAAATTCTGAGTGATTTGTCTAGCTCCTAAGATTTGTTGTAGCTCCCCTATCTTTACTCTAGTTTGCTCATTGTACTTCCATAGTTGCTCTATCATGTCATCTTTTTCAATCTTCAATGATTTTGGTTGTAGCTCCCCTATCACTACTCTAGTTTGCTCATTGTACTTCCAAAGTTGCTCTATCAATACTCTGGTTTGCTCATTGTACTTCCACACTTGCTCTATCATGTCATATTTTTCAATCTTCAATGAGTTTTGTATCTTGTAAAGCCAACATAATAGGTCATCCTTTTCCATCTTGTGAATCTGAAGAGTTGCTACCAAAGACTTGAGCTTAGTCTCTACTCTCTACCTCCATTTCAACGGTCTTCTTCTATTGATATAGGCACATGATGTGCTCCTCTACTTCTTATCTTCTCTACCTCTGCTCCTCAACCAACTTTTAACTTCTCTTGCTTAGGCCTTAGGTGCCTTGGTTTGCTCTCATGCTTTTAAAGACTTAACATGTGCTTCCTTAACTGCCTCAGTTCTCATGTAATACCTTCGTGTGTGCTTCCTCTATCTCGGATTGTGCTTGCTCCGCCTTAGCTTTAGCATCCTCTGAGATGTCGGTCATAGTCCATAGTCCACTTTGCTTCATCAACTTTTTTATTTTCCTTCCTCATCTCCTCATCCATTTTGCACATCCATGTAAAAACTTAGGTACCACCAACTACAATGTAATGTTTGAGGTCTGAAGGTGATAATGGAGAGCTATGTTCAAAATTATTCTTTAAGTTGTCTAGTAGGGTTCTAGAGATCACTTTTGACTTGGAGACTTTACGTCCACATAGCTAGTTGCTTTACTTCTGCCTGAACTTTCTAGTATTTTGTTTCCTCGAGTATCTCAAAGAAATGCCTTGTTTTCTTTAAAAATTCTATTGAAATCTTTTAAAAGAGAATTACCAACGCATCCTGTTTATGAAGAGTCACCTTTAATTATGGATGAAGTTGAAGTTCTTGAGCCTGATTGTATTTTAGATGATCAGTAAAGAATAACGCACAAAGGAAAGACTTATAAATCCTATTTATTGAAGTTTAAAAATCATTCAAAAGAAAATGCATAGTGGTTTCCTGAGCAGTTTTTATGTGACCATCCTGATATCCTTAACTCATATAAACAAAATCACAACTGAGGTCAGTTGCACCTTAAGTAGGAGGGAATCTTATAAGAAAGTATTTCTCAAAGCTCTTATTCAAAATGACAAAGTATTTATAGGATCGCACCAAACATGATGGGGGTCCTATTTAATACTTTGGTTTAGTCAGGGACGCCTAACTAAAATGTGCCTTCAATAAGTATAATGGGTGATGCCATTTATAAATACTCACATTAATGGGTAGTCATTTGTAAATACCATTACTTAGCATGATTGGCTAATCATTTGATGTATATCATTGCGCTAAGTATTTGACTAATGGTGGATTGGTTTATTGAGTACAGAAAATAACATGGACTGATGGGAGTAGAAAAGCTCAAAGGAATAAAGTCTAAATGCCATGGTTCTATGCTAGTACTATGCAATGTATCAAATGGCCAAGGGTCATTACATTTTTTGATAAGAAAGAGTGCTTAAAAGCCTTCCACTTTTGGCATGTAATTTTGGATGAGTACGTGAGTAAAGGAGTGACAAAGAGAAATGTATAGAAAAAGGATGCTCAAGAGAAAAGTATGGAAAAGGAATGTTCAAGAGATGAATACGTGACTTTGTATCAATGGCTCATGCTCTTATTACAATATTATAAATACTCTTGGTGTGGGATCACGAGCCACACACCTTGAGGGGGGAGATTGTACCCAATGATTGCCTCTTGTCTTTTCATGAGTTTCCATGCATATTCAAATTTTGGTGCTATTGTGTGTGTTAGAATTGTTATTCACGTTTCATTCATATTGGAAAGGAAATACAAAATAATAATGCTAGTTGGAATTTCAAAATACTTCATATTGGAATTTCTCACGTCTACCCCCATTCTAGTTATCCTAGTTGGAAACTTTGGTTATATCTTAATGTGGGGTGTTCTATTCATAGCAAGGTTGGTCTTCTAAGGCTGATGGCTTAATAAGTTCTAGAAGAGTCGTAGTGATGACAGAGTTGCTTTAGCAATGATTTTGTTGCAAGAAGGTGTAGAGAACAAGCATGACGAAGATCACCATCAGGTTGGCTCTAGTCCTTAGAAAAAAACATGGTTGTTAGCACAATCATGGTGCAAGCATTAGAAAGGTGGTACATTAGAGGTGATTGGTTGGTAGATTATATTTGGCCACTTCATTAAATAGACCAAGAATGTTGCACTAGCATAAGAATGCTACACTACCATTGATGGCAATAAGAGTAGATGGTTTTGGTTAGTATCACATTCATTGTGAGAAAATCGAGACACCCCCAATTGTGTCAACATGTCAAAGGGAGCTCAAACCCACCCACATTAGATGGAAGGATCAAATTGGCTAGTGTTGCATGGAATGGACCACTAAATCCCTATGAAAGGATGGTCTCTCTTATGCCTTCCACATCAAGCCTCACGTCAACCAACCTCTAGTCCCATTTTGCCCCTTCTCCCTCTTGAGCTCTATAGCCCCTGTCTTCCCTTGAGCAATTTCTATTTGTCCTTTGAGAAGGGGAAGGAAATCTTCTTCCCCTTATCTCCTCTACCAACACCATTCCTTCCCCTCAATTTCTCCTTTTGTCCCATTTTCTCCACCATTGAGCTCCAACTCCCACTTGAAGCCTACTCTTTTATCCTCATGTCCCCTTTCTTATCTTCTTCTAATTGGCTTGATGATGGTTGAGTCACCCTTGGTGCTTAGGTGAGAGTCCCCCCTTGGTGCTTGGATGAGAGGACTAACCCTTGCAACATAACATCCATTTAGTCTCTGGGTTGTGTATATATATATTTAAGCTCACGAGTGCACAGTCTTTAGCTGCTCGAGGGGTTCACCTAAAACAATTTAGTGTACCACATGCATTCAAAAGGAGGGGTATTTTCATTCAACTTTGGAAAAAATTCAACAATATTAAAATAACAAGAGGTGTTTTTAATTCAATTGTGTCAAAAAACGTTAGTGTACCATGTGTATTCAAAAGGAGGTGTATTTTGATTCAACTTTTGGGGAACATTCAACAAGATTACCATAACAAGAGAGGTGGTTTTATTGGGCAAAATTTTTATTTGAGGGGTTTTAAAATACCCTTGAATGTACATGATACATAGGTTAGTAGTGCACCCTCCGCATTTGGGTGATGGTTGGGTGAGAGTGCTCCCTTGGGGTGAGAGTACTGACGCTTGCAACATAACATCCATTCAATCTCTAGGTTGTATGTATATATTCAAGTTCATGAGTGCACAAGCTTTGGGTCATGGTTGGGTCTCCTTGGTGCTTGGGTGAGAGTGGTGCGCTTGCTTGGCGGGGTCACTATGTATAAACCGTATATATTGTGTTCATTCAAGGCCTATTTTTAAAACCCTTTAGTTGTGAATTTTTCATTAACCTTTTTCTTATTCAATCTATAAGTATTTTTCCAAAATCATTTTTAACAACAATATTGTGTAACTGAAAATGCGAGAAATAATGAAAATAAATATTTTATTCTGTTGATCCCACATGATAGTCACATGTATTATTGAGTGACCTCCTTGAGCGGAATTGGTTGAGAGGGTTAACCCTTGCAACATAATAAACTTAAGTCTCTGGGTTGTATGTATATATTCAAGTTCATGAGTGCACATACTTTATGGGTAATTCTTTTTTCTCTAGAAATTTGGTTGTAGAAGAAAGGTTAGTGTGATTATGGTTATTCTGAGTAATTATCCTAAGGTGAATGTGGTGCCTACATGATGGTGTGGTTGTGATGCTAGGATTCTTATGAAAGTAGAAAGCTAAAAGAGAGAAAAACATACAATCCAAATATTCAAATCAAATGTGGTATGTTTACAAGATTCAAAAAAATGTGCAGGCATGATGGAAATGCAAAAAATGATACTTATGCACATATTCAAATCAAATTGTTCTCAAAAGAGAGAAAAACACAAAGCGGACAGCTTGCTCAGTATTTCAGTTCATCCTTGAGATAAAAGGGCTAGTAGTGTGGGTTTTACTTTAAAGAGGGAAACTTTCCATATGTTTACCTCATCTCCCCTTGCAGGACAAGTTTTCAAGCTAAATGCTATGTAAATTGGATGGCTCACTTTACGGTCAGCATTTATCACAAAATAAGATTTTGATAAAATAGTAGGAATGTTTTTTATGCTTATGCGTACGTTTGGAGAAATTCCATTAAAAAGAGTGTCGAAGATGACTTGTCATGTAGTAGTGATACTAAGCTCAATCTCATAGCCTTTATAGTCTACATATGCACCATATTAAAATTGACAAGGATCATGGATAAAGCATAGAAAGGACAGTCGAATCATTCCTAATGGGTGAGGTATACCATATAGGATGTTCATCATTACTCCTAATCTATATCATATAGGACGTTTGTTACTCCCTCTAACTTGAAGTACTAGGCATTCCTAGTTTAAAGCACATATTGGTGTGTAGTTGGACAACATCAAGGGCTAAAATAATAAATAGATTTATTGGAAGAGGTCAAAGGTAGGAGTGTGAAAATTCAGACACTTTTTAGAACGAACTGACTTTTCTCACTTTTCTCACTTTGAGTGCAAAGACTCATAGCAAGACTAGAATAGAAGTCAAACATAACCTCCTTGTAAGACTCCTATAATCTCTAAGTCTTCGTAGGCTATTTGCAGAATATATCATCCTGCTATTGTGAAGAACTCTCAGGGACATCTCTCACCCTTCTAAATTCAGAAAGTTATAAGTGAGTAGAAGCAAAATAGGCATTTCCTACTTTGTGTGTGTGTGTGTGTGTGTGTGTGTGCATGTGCATGCGTGCGTGCATGCCCTTTGCTTTTGTACATAAGGAAGGCAAGGAACTTTGGCAATATGGGCATGTCTAACTCCAAGCAATGGGCCAATATAAGGGCCATCCCTAGCTTTAGCAATCATCCACCACCTGTTGAAGCCTTATCATGTTGTGGTGAATAATTCTCCATAAGAGAGGCTAGCCCCAATGGAATACAAGAATTACCTGTTGCATTATTGTTTTGGTTTGCAACAGACGGTTCTTTAGGTGTTCTTTTAACAATAATATTGTGCATCCATAAGAGATTACAATAGAGGTGGGAAGGAGATCTCGACCCCACAATCTCTGTGAAAAAATCTCGACCGGAGGAACCCTCAGGACAAAAGAGATTCAATCCTCAAGTAGTGGAAAGAAACACAAAACATCTCGAGGTGGTGCCTCAGGCCACCCCCTTGAACTCCCTAGAATGGTTAGGAATCACTAGTTGGTTGGTTTGTCCATTTTGAAATTGTCAAAGTTCTTGACGATCCTTGGTGCATGAGGATTGGCTTTAAGGAGAGGTCCCATTGCCTCAAATCACTTGGAAAAAGTAGATTTGCTTAGTGGATGAAAATCATTCCTTTTTAATGAAAGGTATTATTTTCCTTTCACAAAAGGTAGACATAACAAAGATAGGAGGAAAGCAAAATGCTATATGTTGTAAACCATTATATAGCATTTTGCTATATAATGGGTTACAGCAGAGTTGAGAGTGACCTTTTTGGGCTCTTAGTGGAGGGAACCGACACATGTTTCGAGAAAGAAGCATGAATCTAGAATTGATATTTTATGTTGAGGAAGCAGAAGATCTAGAATCAATCTTTTCGTTTAGAGGAAGATTGATAGTTGATGTTGAGAAAGGAGAGATCTAGAAACGATCCTCTTGTTTTGAGGACGATTGAGAATGTTTGTGAGGGTGTGAAAAGTTTCTTGAGCTTGATGGATGATTTTCTAGGATTTCGCAGCAAATTGGATAAGGCTTGGTGAGAGCTAGTGCACACAAGCAGGAAAATGCGCAGCCAATGATGACTCACATAGATTTTGAGGTAAACTGGTGGCGCATTGGTTCACAAAAGGACCGATTCAATTTTGAAGGTGCCAAAACGAGCACTAGTGCACAATTGTTTTTTCAACCAATCAGGTGCCACTGCAATATAAGTGAAAAGCCTGAGGGAGGCTTTTCCTCACCATTAAAATGGCGAGTGGCGTCGCAGCGAGCCATTTTTATGGTGAGGAAAAGTCTACCTTAGGCTTTTAGCATACGTTGAGGGCCCGCGGGAGGTTGATGGAAAGTGACGCGAGGACGAATGTCTCGCTGCCACCTCAAAAATCTTGTATTTCGTGCCCTCTTCTTGGACTTGATGGCGACGCGTGAGGCAGGGAAAAGTGATGGAGACAGCTCGCGCAATGTGATTGTACTTTTGTAAAATAAATGTGTTTGATCGGACGGCTGAAATGATGAGCCGTCCGACAGCGGATCTTGACGAGCCAATCATTCTATGCCAAACTAAGGTTTTGTATGAGGCTCTTTACATCTTCACCAACTTGCAGTCTGCATTTAATGAGCTTCTCAAGCTCTTTGGAAATAAACGTATGAACAGAAACCCAATTTTGCTGGGTGTGCACAGACCCTGAGAGAGAGAGGATCTTAAAAGTTAAAAAAATAAAAAAGGAGAATAAATGATCAGGTAGTCCAGAGAGGGAAAGCATAGGGAAATGCGGTTTGCAAATAGTCCCCGTGGGAACTTGGAAGTTGGGGCGGTGGTACGGAAGTGGGGGGCAGGCGGCCGTTGGAACCGACTAACGGTACGGACAGATTCAAGCACGGGGGCTGGGCAGAACGGCAACAGGCTCGTCGGAATGGATTTCTTTTTCGAGATGTTTAAACGATTCTGGGCGTCCTCAGGTCTTTTCCAATCCCCTAAAAACTTATTAACGCTTTGAAACTCTTTGTGCAAATGAGCCAGTTAAAAAGCGTGGCAAGAAAAGATCGTCCTCCTCTCACAGCCTTTGCCTCCCTGTTGTTGAATCAGCGCGCAGCCTCATTCATGACTAAATGCTACCCACCTACCTTCCCAGCCACCCTTCCTTTGCTGCAGCCTTTTGTATTTCGCTCAACCTCATCCTTCTCAAGTGGCCGTTACTATTCTATCGCCTCCTGTAACCTCTTACCCCTAGGGCCCTTTCTGCATGCTCCCCCCTCACGAGTTCTTTGATTCACCAACGTTTTCCTTCTTCTTCCCCCCCCCTTTCCTCTTCACGAGTTTTGCCTTTCTTTCTTCTTCGTCTTCCTCTCCCCTTTCACCAGTTCCTCTCCCATTCATTGCCTTTGTTCCTCGCTGCTTTTCGTTGCTGTAACCATATAGTTTCCTGCCTCCCGTGATGCTTTTACTGCAAGCGGTTTTGACTCGGGTGGGTACTATATATGTAGTCTTGCACGCGCTCCACTTCTCATCACCTAGCGCTTCGTCTGCTGCCCCTGCTTTCCAGCTTCCCTTGTCCGTTCTTGGGGAAGCTTCCCTACTAGCCTTTTGTTCTTGATGATTTCGGGGCGCTTACCTCATTGAAGAGAGCTCAAGGCCCATGCGACACCGACTCCATTGCTGGTGCGTGAGAGTGTGCGGATATCTTCTGCTCATGGGAGAAGTTTCACTGATCTTTATTGGGTATAGGGCGCTTCATGCTCAGGCTGATAGCAGGGAATTTATGCTTGCTCGTCAATCTGCCTGCTAAACAGGCTTCGCAGCCGCATTCAGTCTTCCAGGTGATATCTATGGCCACAATGTTGCTCCTCGTCTGTGTTCTTGCATTGACAGCGGCTTCTTCATCAGCTGTAGAATCGGAGACGACTTACATAATTAGCATGGAGAAGACTGCAATGCCAGCAGCTTTTGTAAGCCACAAATCCTGGTACACCTCAATGCTAGCTTCGCAGAAAGGAGTGAACGCAGAAGAGGCTGAGCAGAACCATATGGTGCACGTCTACGACACAGTGTTCCACGGCTTCTCCGCCAAGCTGAGCCCCGCTCAAGCCCATCTATTCGAGTCGATGCCGGAGTGCCTGGGAATCTTCCCCGATAAGGTGAGGCAGCTGCACACGACGCGAACGCCGCAGTTTCTGGGGCTGGATTCGAAGTGGGGATTATGGCCGAGAGCGGACTTCGGGTCGGACGTGATAGTGGGGGTGCTGGACACGGGGATATGGCCAGAGAGCAAGAGCTTCAGCGACGCCAAGATAGGGGCGGTGCCGAAGAAGTGGAAGGGGGGGTGCGAGGGGGGGGTGAGCTTCAACGTGACGATGTGCAACAGGAAGCTAGTGGGGGCGAGGTATTTTCTGAGGGGTTACGAGGCGATGAGCGGGCCGTTGAACGAGACGGTGGAGGCGAGGTCACCGAGGGATACAGACGGGCATGGGACGCACACAGCCTCGACAGCAGCAGGCAGGTATGTGGTGAGGGCGAGCATGTTGGGGTATGCAGCGGGGATGGCGAAGGGGGTGGCGCCGAAGGCGAGGCTGGCAGCGTACAAGGTATGTTGGGCGTCCGGCTGCTTTGATTCCGACATTCTGGCTGCTTTCGACCGTGCGGTCTCCGACGGAGTTGACGTAATTTCGCTTTCCGTCGGCGGAGGCGTAGTGCCGTACTACATGGATAGCATCTCGATAGGTGCATTCGGCGCCATGGAGCACGGCGTTTTCGTGGCGGCCTCCGGCGGAAATCAAGGTCCGGCAGAGCTTTCCGTCACGAACATCTCCCCGTGGATCACTACCATTGGAGCCAGCACGCTCGACAGAAATTTCCCCGCCGACGTTCGCTTGGGGAACTCCGGCTCCATCGCCGGAGTTTCACTCTTCAGCGGCCGCCCGCTGCCGCCCCGCCGCTGGCTCCCGCTCATCGACGCCGCCGCCGCCGCTCCCCCCGACAATAGCTCCGACTCCTACAGCTCCAGCCTCTGCATGGACGGCTCCCTCGACCCTTCCCTTGTTCGTGGCAAGATCGTCGTCTGCACCCGTGGTAGTAATCCCCGCGTCGCCAAGGGCCTCGCCGTCCTCAAAGCTGGTGGCGCCGCCATGATCCTCGTCAACTCCGCCCTCGACGGCGAGGGCCTCGTCGCCGACGCCCATGTCCTCCCCGCCACCGCCGTCGGTTACCACGGTGGCACCGTTCTCCGCCAATACATCTCCTCCGCCCGTAACCCTCTTGCGCGGATCATCTTCCGCGGCACTGTAGTGGATGTCAAGCCAGCGCCGGTGGTGGCGTCCTTCTCCTCCCGCGGGCCGAACCCGCAGACGTCGGAGATTCTCAAGCCGGACGTGATAGCGCCGGGAGTGAACATACTCGCGGCATGGACGGGTGCCGTAGGACCGTCTGGGCTAGCCGCAGACCACCGTATCGTTAAGTTCAACATTATCTCCGGCACGTCGATGGCCTGCCCGCACGTCTCCGGCGTCGCCGCCCTGCTGCGCAGCAACCACCCAAAGTGGTCGCCGGCGGCGCTACGCTCCGCGCTGATGACCTCCGCGTACACGCTGGACAACCGCGGCAGGACCATTGCTGACGAGGCGACGTCCAACGTGTCCACCCCTTTCGATTTCGGCGCGGGGCATGTAAATCCGCAGAAGGCGATGGACCCCGGCTTGGTGTACGACCTGGCGGTGCAGGATTACGTGGACCTCCTCTGCGCGCTTAATTACAGCCAGCGTGACATCAAGTTAGTGGCGCGCCGGAATACGCCATGTTCGCCGGCGGCGCGCCTCCGTAAGCCCGCCGACCTTAATTATCCGTCGTTCTCCGCCGCTTTTGATCAAAGCGGCGTCGCCGCCCCTCCCGCTAAATTGGCCGCCTCTTTTAGCCGCACCCTCACCAACGTTGGCCCCGCTAAATCTACCTATACCGCTAAAATCACCTCCCCTCCCGGCGTCCAAATCTCCGTCCATCCCTCCGTCCTGTCGTTCCATTTCGTCAACCAGAAGCTCTCCTTCACCCTCTCCGTCACCGCTCTTCCTATTGGTCTCCTCCCCGGCGACTCTGAGTCCGTCTTCGCCTCCCTCGCCTGGACCGACGGCACCCACGTTGTCCAAAGCCCCATCGCCATAACCAGGCAGCAGCCTTACTAGCACTTGTTGTCCCGCCCTCTGCACCACCATCGACGATGCTCTCACGGCGAACTTCGTAGTAGAGCTTGCTCTGTAAATTATCAAAGGTAGCTTCTCTTTCTAAAAAACGGGCGTGGTAATCGTCCCCTTTACAACAATGCGAATCCAGTTGTTTCAAAATCTTATTTGATGATGTTTGAGACCTCTATTGATCCAGGTGTTCTGTTAAACTTGACTTAGCATGTTTAAAAAGTACGAGTAACCTGACCAGTCTACGATGGGCTAGCAACTAGCATCATCAGGTCCCAAGGTGGGATGGGATCTTAAAATGTCTTTAATTTCAAGATATAAGATTTCATGTTTCAAGACCCCCCCACCATAGGCACAACTTGGCTTGGCTCACTCAATCTGTAATTGTAAATAGATGGGTTGGACATATTTGTATGCCATTTGTGTTCAAATTAATGGGGATATTTTATTGCGGGGATTTTTGATTTACCAGCTTGGCCAAGAGTAAATGAGACCCACACACACACATGCACGTGAGTGTGCAAGCACACATAGGAGGGAATGGCGAGACGAATGCTAGAGGGTAAGGGGTGAAATCTTGCCCACATTACCAAATTCATCAAATATGTCATGGGCAAAGCTAGCTTGACCTGGCTACAACTGGCCACAGACCTTCCTTATGAAGGCCTCAAGTTAGGAATCGAGATCCTAGGAATAGAAATTTACTTATAAATTTTAATATTTGAATGCTTTTGAGGGGATTTTGGGTTACAAAAATGCCTTTGTCAAGCTTAAGTTAGGAATCGAGAACTTAGAAATATAATTTTAGATATTATTTATAAATATTGAAATATAATTTTAGATATTATTTATAAATATCAATATTTGAATGCTTATTAGGTGATTCTCTAATTGGATCTCACTTCAGCCTTAGCATATCTTTGGCTGGAAAAAACATTTTTCTTATCTTTTCATACATCTCTCTCTCTCTCTCTCTCTCTCTCTCTCTCTCTCTCTCTCTCTCTCTCTCTCACACACACACACACACACACACACACACATAGCATACAAACACTTTAGCATGAGAGCACATGTATGACATGTATGATACACAAAGAACTAACCAAGTTGGTGAACACAGCATGGAAAGATGTTATATTAGCATTGGAAAAGAAAAAAACAATGCATTAGCCCACATAGCCTCTCAGTTTAAGCCAACTTTGAAGACCTTCATTATGCATGTGGGTAAAATACAAACTTCAATTGCTTATAACTCAATTTGATGATTTGCATGTGTTGCATTTAGAAACTAAGAGAATAAATAATTCATTATCCAATTGCTAGGGTGCCTTATTTCATCACTAAATTATTGCAGCATGGAGAATGGCTAATTGCAAAATCAATGGAGAATATGATTAAAATCCTCCCTTCTCTCTTTAATTGCTTATACTAGTTTCATTACAAATTGAGACCATATAAGTTTTCGAAAAACTTCCAAACACTACATATTGTGTGGAGAATGGCTAATTGCAAAATCAGTGGAAAATATGATTAAAATCCTCCCTTCTCTCTTTAATTCCTTATACCAGTTTCATTACAAATTGAGACCATGTAAGTTTTTGAAAACTTCCAAACACTACATATTGTGGAGGCAATAGAGTGAAAGAAGTTCTACACCATCATACTAAAAAAGATGGTCACTAACATGTGTTTTTTAACTTGGCTACATTTCATTTGAAGGCATGCGTGTGCACACACACACACAAGAAAACACACCCACACACACACATTCAAGAATTTTCATTTGAACAATAATTAAAATCCCTTTAATTAAAGAGGGCTTTAAAATTGAAGATATGCTATTTTGGAGGAAAATCTTATTTTCAATAAGAGTTGTGTGAATGCATACCCCATGTATTGGAGTGTTAATAAAGATTGTTCACAATATTATTTTGCTCAATGTTTATATGTTGATTGTGTGTGCATGATGATAATGTTTGTAAGTGTGCTTAGGAGTATGTGTGGGCTTTGTGTGTGCATTGTGCATGAGTGCATGTATGCATTTGTGTGTTTATGATCATATACTCGTGTACATGTTTGTGCATGCGTGCTCACAAGTGTGTCTAGGTGGGTGAATGCCCATCATATGCATGTGCAGCTCTAAATCCACAGGATTATGTCTACCCATGTACATGAGTGTGTCAATTCCATCTATCTTGCATAATGTCTCTATTTGTGAGAGTGTACACACACACACACACACATGCCAGCTTCATTGAGATATTAATTGCACATGCCACAGCACACACCACAAAGAAGAGCTATATATATATATATATACACACACATGCCAGCTTCACAGAGATATTAATTGCACATGCCACAACACATACCACAAAGAAGAGCTACATACATACATACATACATACATACATACATACATACATATATATATATATATATATATATATATATATATGGATGCTATTTTGTCTCCATGATGAGCATGGCTACTTACACATTGGAACGATGATTCCTTCACGAAAAGTTCTAAATGAAAATGCAAGATTTTTCCCTCTCTATGTCTATAAGTACCACTGATTCTTTCAATGAAATAGAGAATAAATATGTGGCCCACAAAATTCTTGAGAAGCCTGCCTTCTCCTTTAATGTATTGATGATTGTTGCTCACCGACACACCTCTTATGGTGGATTTTGCATGCTTTTTACATGACATAATGACTAAAGTGGAGCCAACTCTCAATATATTAAAAACATGAGATTAAAACTACATGGGATGTTTGAGGCCAAGATGCTAATGT